>NC_052154.1:198227472-198290587 GCF_902713615.1 Scyliorhinus canicula | reverse complement strand
TGTGGGTATAGAAATCAGGGAGGAGGGGGGACAGTGTGGGTGTAGAAATCAGGGAGGAGGGGGGACAGTGTGGGTATAGAAATCAGGGAGGAGGGGGGACAGTGTGGGTATAGAAATCAGGGAGGAGGGGGGACAGTGTGGGTGTAGAAATCAGGGAGGAGGGGGGACAGTGTGGGTGTAGAAATCAGGGAGGAGGGGGGACAGTGTGGGTGTAGAAATCAGGGAGGAGGGGGGACAGTGTGGGTATAGAAATCAGGGAGGAGGGGGATAGTGTGGGTATAGAAATCAGGGAGAAGGGGGACAGTGTGGGTATAGAAATCAGGGAGGAGGGGGACAGTGTGGGTATAGAAATCAGGGAGGAGGGGGGACAGTGTGGGTATAGAAATCAGGGAGGAGGGGGACAGTGTGGGTATAGAAATCAGGGAGGAGGGGGGACAGTGTGGGTATAGAAATCAGGGAGGAGGGGAGACAGTGTGGGTATAGAAATCAGGGAGAAGGGGGGAGTGTGGGTATAGAAATCAGGGAGGAGGGGGACAGTGTGGGTATAGAAATCAGGGAGGAGGGGGGACAGTGTGGGTATAGAAATCAGGGAGGAGGGACAGTGTGGGTATAGAAATCAGGGAGGAGGGGGACAGTGTGGGTATAGAAATCAGGGAGAAGGAGGGACAGTGTGGGTATAGAAATCAGGGAGAAGGACTGTAATACAATTAAAGAGATTAACATAGACAGAGAGGAGTTTCTGAGTGATCTGACAATAGACAAATCTCCAGGCCCAGATGAAATGTATCCCAGGCTGCTGAGTGAGGCAAGGGAGGAAATAGCAGGGGGGCTGGCAATAATTTTCAATTCCTCTCTGTCCACAGGAGAGGTGCCGGAGAACTGGAGGATAGACAATGTGGTTCCATTATTTAAGAAGGGAGGAAGGGATAAAGCAGGAAACTACAGGACAGTCAGTCTAACCTCAGTGGTGGGGAAACTATTGGAAACAATTCTGAGAGACAGAATTAATCTGCATTTGGAGAGGCCGGGATTAATCAGGAACAGTCAGCATGGGCTGATTAAGGGAAGGTCATGTCTGACCAATTTGGTTGAATTTTTTGAAGGGGTGACCAGATGTGTAGATGTGGGAAATGTTTTTGATGTGGTTAAGAAGGAAAATATATACTTGCCTTTATTAGCCGAGGCAGAGAGTTTAAGAGCAGGGAGTTTATGCTGGAACTGTATAAACGTTGGTTAGGCCACAGCGAGAGTATTGTGAGCAGTTCTGGAATTTACATTATAGGAGGGATGTGATAGCCACTGGAAAGGGTGCAGAGGAGATTTACCAGGATGTTGCCTGGGCTGGAGAGTGTTAGTTATGAAGAGAGATTGGATAGATTGGGATTGTTTTCCTTGGAACAGAGGAGACTGAGGGGGTTATGATTGAGATGGAGGGGCATAGATAGAGTAGACAGGAAGAAACCTTTCCCTTTGGGTGAGGGGTCAGTGACCAGGGGGCAGAGATTTAAGGTAAGGGGCAGGAGGGTTAGAGGGGATGTGAGTAAAAACCTTTTCACCCAGAGGGTGGTGGGAGTCTGGAACTCGCTGCCTGAAAGGGGGGTGGAGGCAGAGACCCCCATAACATTGAAGAAGTGTTTAGATGTTCACTTGCGATCCCAGGGCAGACACGGCTATGGGCCAAGTGCTGGGAAAGGGATTAGAATAGTTAGGTGGTTGTGTTGGACTGGCGCAGACTTGATGGGCCGAAGGGTCTTTGCTGTGCTGTGTGATTCTATGACTCTGTGACTCCCGTCCCCTTGTTCAGTGCTCCCCTACCCCAGAGTGAGTAGGTTCTGTCATGTTGTCATCTTAAACACCTCAATTAGATCACACCTCAATCTTCTGTACTCAATGGAAATACAAACTATAGACCATGGAACGCCCTGGTCAAATTTAACACTGGTAGCCTGGGTGCTGTTTCTACCCCAAGGCCATTACAGGGGCGCTGTGCCCTGACCAGCCTGATATTTACATTTCTCTGTTTTGCTAACACAAAGAGCCATTAGTACATGTTGCCAAGGAATGTATTAGGAATATTTAATCTCAATGACAAGTACAGTGGTCGAGGGATCAATGACCAGGGGGCAGGGGGCCACAAGCATTAAACTAAAAAACTTTATATGAGAACTGCAGACATGAAATGTATTTTAATTTCCAATTACACCGACACTCATCTCTCTGAACCTTCTGATAATAGTTCTCTCACAGGAAGCACTGCTCCGACACGTGGGACCTGAAATTGCTGTACAGTTACTATTTAAAATTTCCTTTTTTCTTCATGTTCCAGTCGCTGGGAGTATTTCAACTTCAGGCATGTAGAGATTCTCAAAGGATTCTATTGTTAACAACTCCACCTTTTGATATGCAAACTAGGTGCTCATTATAATTCCTCTCTCCATTTTAATTAGTGCGGTTGTGATGTAGTCTAATCTCCCCTCCACCTGCTCAGAAGCAGAGCAAGACAGAGATTGAAACTTCCACTAACTTCCACTCAACAACCAATCCAATGGCTTTGAAATCCAAATTCAGTATTAAATATCAAATAACATTGACTTGAAAGGAACATTAACTAAAATGTTTTGCTGTCCAAAATCTCATCACTTCAGTAACTTATTTATTTATTGGCGGCACAGTAGCACAGAGGTTAACACTTGCTTCACAGCGCCATTGGGTTCGATTCCCGGCTTGGGTCACTGTCTGTGTGGAGTCTGCATGTTTACTCCATGGGCGAAATTCTCCGACCCCCAGCAGGGTCGGAGAATCGCCTGGGGCCGCCCGGGAAGTGGTGGGGGCAGGAATCTCGCCACTCCGATCGGAGAGGCCCCTGCGGTGATTCTCCAGCCCGGATGGGCCGAAGTCCCGCCGCTGGGAGGCCTCTCCCGCCGCCGAGGTTTAAACCACCTCTGGAACGGCGGGATCAGCGGCGCGAGCGGGCTCCCGGGGTCCTGGGGGGGGGAGTGGGGGCAATCGAAACCCGGGGGGTGCCCCCACAGTGGCCTGGCCCGTGATCGGGGCTCCCCGCTCAGACTCCGGGCCAGTGCCCTGGCTGCACTAGTTTCTTCAGTGTCCGCCACAGTCTCCGCCATGGCGGAGGCGGAAGAGAACCCCACATCGCGCATGCGCCGGCAGTGACGTCAGCGGCCAGCTGCCACTGACATCACTGCCGGCGCATGCGCGGACCGGCGAAAGCCTTTCGGCCAGCCCCGCTGCCGGGGGCGCCGGTTTTTGCGCCAATCTTCTGGTGGCAACCGCTCCGGCGCGGGGCTGGCCCCCAAAGGTGGGGAGAATTCCTCACCTTTGGGGAGGCCCGACCCCTGAGTGGTTGGCGCCACTCCCCTACTCCGGGACCCTCCGTCACGCCGGGTAGGGGAGAATGCCGCCCCCTGTCTGGGTGGGTTTCCTCCGGGTGCTCCGGTTTCCTCCCACAAGTCCCGAAAGATGTGGGCGCGATTCTCTGCAAATGCGGCGAGTCGTAAAGGCTGCCGTGAAACTGGCCGTGTTTCACGGCAGCCTCCGCGCCCCCTCCCAGGACCAGATTCTTCCCCCCGGGCGGGGCTAGCAGCGGGGCCCGTGAAGCATGGCATCGCAGGCTTAGCGACCGTCGCTAAGCCCGCGCGCCAAGCGTCACGGCGGCTGACGCGCACGATGGCGTCATCACACATATGCGTCAAACCCGCGCATGCGCGGGCCGTCATGCCCCTCAGCCGCCCCGTGGACTGATCCTGCGGGGCGGCGGAGGAAACAAAGAGTGCGCGGGTATCGGACCCGCTGCCCACGATCGGTTCCCACCGATCGTGGGCCCATGCCACCCTTGGCACGGCCGTGGTGCGGCCGTGCCAATCGGTGCCATGGTTGTCCGAGAAGGCACTTTGCGGCCGTTTTCACGAACGGTGAGAGCAGGTGTGTTTGAGTTTGTGAAAACGGCCGTAAAGGCCTGGGAACTCGGCCCATCGGCCAGGGGAGAATCACTGCTCGCCGTAAAAAATGGCGAGCAGCGATTCGTGTCGTGGGGTGGCCGTGGGGGGGGGGGGGGGGGGGGGGAGAATAGTGGGAGGTCGGGAAAAATGTCGGGAAGGCCCTCCCGCTATTCTCCGACCCGTCGTGGGCAGCGGAGAATCCCGCCCGTGCTGTCAGGAGAATTGGACATTCTGATTTCTCCCTCTTTGTACCCGAACAGGCGCTGGAATGTGGTGACTAGGGGCTTTTCACAGTAACATCATTGCAGTGTTAATGTAAACCTACTTGTGACACTGGTAAAGATTATTATTTTTTAGTTTTGATGAAAGGCAGAGAGCACCACGGTTCCCGCTCATTCTGGGTGCTGCCTCACAGTGTAACAGGAACTCATCCAGCCCAGCACAGACTCACACCCCGTGCTGAGAGAATCAACTGGTTTGGACAAGGCTTAGGTCTCTAGTTTAAGTTAGCATCATTTAGACCCACAGTCATTGTGTGTTAGTTAGTTAGATATAGTTAATAAAATTGAGTTGAACCTTCATCAGTGTTGGAAGTGTCTGTTCATCTCTCAAGTCTACACTAGCCAACACTTCAACAAGTCAATTGCCCCCATTAGTCATGCCTGGAGACCACCCTGATTGAGGTGGCTGAGACTGACTTTACTCAGATCATGGGCTGGATTTATGACCCCTTTCTGATGGGGGTAGGGGACATATAAACTATGTCCATCCTCTTCCTTCCTACCAGTGACTAGTAAATAACCCTTAGACCCCCTGAGGCCCATAAGTGATCAATTAATGGCCACTTATTAACTCTAATCTGTCTCCATTACTATAATGCACTGGGCAATGAAAGGAGGGTGACGCGGGATACAGATCAAAGGGTGGGAAGAAAGGGGGTGCCCATCCTTGAGGCATCAGGGGCACATTCTCTGCCCCTCACCGCCCCCCAAAAGCAAATCCCTCCCACCTCTTTTGTATCTCCCTGCCTGGCCTGCAAAAGCCACGCTCCAAACCCCCATCGAACCCCTCCCCCAGGTGCCTTTCTGCCCAAAAAGCATAGAGTCACCTCAGTGTGGGATCCATGGAGCCTCGTTCCCGACAGTGCCCACTGCCTCGTTCCTGACAGTGCCCACTGCTGAGTTCCCGACAGTGCCCACTGCTGAGTTCCCGACAGTGCCCACTGCCTCGTCCCGACAGAGCCCACTGCTGAGTTCCCGACAGTGCCCACTGCCTCGTTCCCGACAGTGCCCACTGCCTCGTTCCCGACAGTGCCCACTGCCTCGTTCCCGACAGTGCCCACTGCCTCGTCCCGACAGAGCCCACTGCTGAGTTCCCGACAGTGCCCACTGCTGAGTTCCCGACAGTGCCCGCT
This sequence comes from Scyliorhinus canicula, assembly GCF_902713615.1. NCBI lineage: Eukaryota > Metazoa > Chordata > Chondrichthyes > Carcharhiniformes > Scyliorhinidae > Scyliorhinus > Scyliorhinus canicula. The sequence continues at coordinate 198,285,217 of NC_052154.1, read as the reverse complement.
GCCTCATTCCCGACAGAGCCCACTGCTGAGTTCCCGACAGTGCCCGCTGCCTCATTCCCGACAGTGCCCACTGCCTCGTTCCCGACAGTGCCCACTGCCTCGTTCCCGACAGTGCCCACGGCCTCGTTCCCGACAGTGCCCTCTGCCTCGTTCCCGACAGTGCCCACTGCCTCGTTCCCGACAGTGCCCACTGCCTCGTTCCCGACAGTGCCCTCTGCCTCGTTCCCGACAGTGCCCACTGCCTCATTCCCGACAGTGCCCTCTGCCTCGTTCCCGACAGTGCCCACTGCCTCGTTCCCGACAGTGCCCACTGCCTCGTCCCGACAGTGCCCGCTGCTGAGTTCCCGACAGTGCCCACTGCTGAGTTCCCGACAGAGCTCCCTGCCTCATTCCCGACAGTGCCCACTGCTGAGTTCCCGACAGAGCCCACTGCCTCGTTCCCGACAGTGCCCACTGCCTCGTTCCCGACAGTGCCCACTGCCTCGTTCCCGACAGTGCCCACGGCCTCGTCCCGACAGTGCCCACTGCCTCGTTCCCGACAGTGCCCACGGCCTCGTCCCGACAGTGCCCACTGCCTCGTTCCCGACAGAGCCCACTGCTGAGTTCCCGACAGTGCCCACTGCTGAGTTCCCGACAGAGCCCACTGCCTCGTTCCCGACAGTGCCCACGGCCTCGTCCCGACAGTGCCCACTGCCTCGTTCCCGACAGAGCCCACTGCTGAGTTCCCGACAGTGCCCACTGCTGAGTTCCCGACAGTGCCCACTGCCTCGTTCCCGACAGTGCCCACTGCCTCGTCCCGACAGTGCCCACTGCCTCATTCCCGAAAGTGCCCACTGCTGAGTTCCCGACAGTGCCCACTGCTGAGTTCCCGACAGAGCCCACTGCCTCGTTCCCGACAGTGCCCACTGCTGAGTTCCCGACAGTGCCCACTGCCTCGTTCCCGACAGTGCCCACTGCCTCGTTCCCGACAGTGCCCACTGCCTCGTTCCCGACAGTGCCCACTGCCTCGTTCCCGACAGTGCCCACTGCCTCATTCCCGACAGTGCCCACTGCTGAGTTCCCGACAGTGCCCACTGCCTCGTTCCCGACAGTGCCCACTGCTGAGTTCCCGACAGTGCCCACTGCCTCGTTCCCGACAGTGCCCACTGCCTCGTTCCCGACAGAGCCCACTGCCTCGTTCCCGACAGTGCCCACTGCCTCGTTCCCGACAGTGCCCACTGCCTCGTTCCCGACAGAGCCCACGGCCTCGTTCCCGACAGAGCCCACTGCCTCGTTCCCGACAGTGCCCACTGCCTCGTTCCCGACAGTGCCCACTGCTGAGTTCCCGACAGTGCCCACTGCTGAGTTCTCGACAGTGCCCACTGCTGAGTTCCCGACAGTGCCCACTGCTGAGTTCCCGACAGTGCCCACTGCTGAGTTCCCGACAGTGCCCACTGCTGAGTTCTCGACAGTGCCCACTGCCTCGTTCCCGACAGAGCCCACTGCCTCATTCCCGACAGTGCCCACTGCCTCATTCCCGACAGAGCCCACTGCCTCGTTCCCGACAGAGCCCACTGCCTCGTTCCCGACAGTGCCCCCTGCTGAGTTCTCGACAGTGCCCACTGCCTCATTCCCGACAGTGCCCACTGCCTCATTCCCGACAGAGCCCACTGCTGAGTTCCCGACATAGCCCACTGCCTCATTCCCGACAGTGCCCACTGCCTCGTTCCCGACAGAGCCCACTGCCTCGTTCCCGACAGAGCCCACTGCCTCATTCCCGACAGAGCCCACTGCCTCATTCCCGACAGAGCCCACTGCCTCGTTCCCGACAGTGCCCACTGCCTCGTTCCCGACAGTGCCCACTGCTGAGTTCTCGACAGTGCCCACTGCCTCATTCCCGACAGTGCCCACTGCCTCATTCCCGAAAGAGCCCACTGCCTCGTTCCCGACAGTGCCCACTGCTGAGTTCCCGACAGTGCCCACTGCTGAGTTCCCGACAGTGCCCGCTGCCTCATTCCCGACAGAGCCCACTGCTGAGTTCCCGACAGTGCCCACTGCTGAGTTCCCGACAGTGCCCACTGCTGAGTTCCCGACAGTGCCCACTGCTGAGTTCCCGACAGTGCCCACTGCTGAGTTCCCGACAGTGCCCACTGCCTCGTTCCCGACAGTGCCCGCTGCCTCATTCCCGACAGAGCCCACTGCTGAGTTCCCGACAGTGCCCGCTGCCTCATTCCCGACAGTGCCCACTGCAGAGTTCCCGACAGTGCCCACTGCCTCGTTCCCGACAGTGCCCCCTGCTGAGTTCCCGACAGTGCCCACTGCAGAGTTCCCGACAGAGCCCACTGCTGAGTTCCCGACAGTGCCCACTGCTGAGTTCCCGACAGTGCCCACTGCCTCATTCCCGACAGTGCCCACAGCCTCATTCCCGACAGTGCCCACTGCTGAGTTCCCGACAGTGCCCACTGCTGAGTTCCCGACAGTGCCCCCTGCTGAGTTCCCGACAGTGCCCACTGCTGAGTTCCCGACAGTGCCCACTGCTGAGTTCCCGACAGTGCCCACTGCCTCATTCCCGACAGAGCCCACTGCCTCGTTCCCGACAGAGCCCACTGCCTCGTTCCCGACAGTGCCCACTGCCTCATTCCCGACAGAGCCCACTGCCTCGTTCCCGACAGTGCCCACTGCCTCGTCCCGACAGCGCCCACTGCCTCGTTCCCGACAGTGCCCACTGCTGAGTTCCCGACAGTGCCCACTTCTGAGTTCCCGACAGTGCCCACTGCCTCGTCCCGACAGTGCCCACTGCCTCGTTCCCGACAGCGCCCACTGCCTCGTTCCCGACAGAGCCCACTGCCTCATTCCCGACAGAGCCCACTGCTGAGTTCCCGACACTGCCCACTGCCTCGTTCCCGACAGTGCCCACTGCTGAGTTCCCGACAGTGCCCGCTGCCTCATTCCCGACAGAGCCCACTGCTGAGTTCCCGACAGTGCCCGCTGCCTCATTCCCGACAGTGCCCACTGCTGAGTTCCCGACAGTGCCCACTGCCTCGTCCCGACAGTGCCCACTGCTGAGTTCCCGACAGTGCCCACTGCTGAGTTCCCGACAGTGCCCACTGCCTCATTCCCGACAGAGCCCACTGCCTCGTTCCCGACAGTGCCCACTGCTGAGTTCCCGACAGTGCCCACTGCTGAGTTCCCGACAGTGCCCACTGCCTCATTCCCGACAGTGCCCACTGCCTCATTGCCGACAGTGCCCACTGCCTCATTCCCGACAGTGCCCACTGCTGAGTTCCCGACAGTGCCCACTGCTGAGTTCCCGACAGTGCCCACTGCCTCGTTCCCGACAGTGCCCACTGCTGAGTTCCCGACAGTGCCCACTGCTGAGTTCCCGACAGTGCCCACTGCTGAGTTCCCGACAGTGCCCACTGCTGAGTTCCCGACAGTGCCCACTGCCTCGTTCCCGACAGTGCCCACTGCCTCGTTCCCGACAGTGCCCACTGCTGAGTTCCCGACAGTGCCCACTGCCTCGTTCCCGACAGTGCCCGCTGCCTCATTCCCGACAGTGCCCACTGCCTCGTTCCCGACAGTGCCCACTGCTGAGTTCCCGACAGTGCCCACTGCCTCGTTCCCGACAGTGCCCACTGCTGAGTTCCCGACAGTGCCCGCTGCCTCATTCCCGACAGAGCCCACTGCTGAGTTCCCGACAGTGCCCGCTGCCTCATTCCCGACAGTGCCCACTGCTGAGTTCCCGACAGTGCCCACTGCCTCGTCCCGACAGTGCCCACTGCTGAGTTCCCGACAGAGCCCACTGCCTCGTTCCCGACAGTGCCCACTGCCTCGTCCCGACAGTGCCCACTGCTGAGTTCCCGACAGAGCCCACTGCCTCATTCCCGACAGTGCCCACTGCTGAGTTCCTGACAGTGCCCACTGCTGAGTTCCCGACAGAGCCCACTGCTGAGTTCCCGACAGTGCCCACTGCCTCGTCCCGACAGTGCCCACTGCCTCGTTCCCGACAGTGCCCACTGCTGAGTTCCCGACAGTGCCCACTGCTGAGTTCCCGACAGTGCCCACTGCTGAGTTCCCGACAGTGCCCACTGCTGAGTTCCCGACAGAGCCCACTGCCTCGTTCCCGACAGTGCCCACTGCTGAGTTCCCGACAGTGCCCACTGCCTCGTTCCCGACAGTGCCCACTGCTGAGTTCCCGACAGTGCCCACTGCCTCGTTCCCGACAGAGCCCACTGCCTCGTTCCCGACAGTGCCCACTGCCTCGTTCCCGACAGTGCCCACTGCTGAGTTCCCGACAGTGCCCACTGCCTCGTTCCCGACAGAGCCCACTGCCTCGTTCCCGACAGTGCCCACTGCCTCGTTCCCGACAGTGCCCACTGCTGAGTTCCCGACAGTGCCCACTGCCTCGTTCCCGACAGAGCCCACTGCCTCGTTCCCGACAGTGCCCACTGCCTCGTTCCCGACAGTGCCCACTGCTGAGTTCCCGACAGTGCCCACTGCCTCGTTCCCGACAGTGCCCACTGCTGAGTTCCCGACAGTGCCCACTGCCTCGTTCCCGACAGAGCCCACTGCCTCGTTCCCGACAGAGCCCACTGCTGAGTTCCCGACAGTGCCCACTGCAGAGTTCCCGACAGTGCCCACTGCCTCGTTCCCGACAGAGCCCACTGCTGAGTTCCCGACAGAGCCCACTGCTGAGTTCCCGACAGTGCCCACTGCCTCGTCCCGACAGTGCCCACTGCCTCGTTCCCGACAGTGCCCACTGCTGAGTTCCCGACAGTGCCCACTGCTGAGTTCCCGACAGTGCCCACTGCTGAGTTCCCGACAGAGCCCACTGCCTCGTTCCCGACAGTGCCCACTGCTGAGTTCCCGACAGTGCCCACTGCCTCGTTCCCGACAGTGCCCACTGCTGAGTTCCCGACAGTGCCCACTGCCTCGTTCCCGACAGAGCCCACTGCCTCGTTCCCGACAGAGCCCACTGCCTCGTTCCCGACAGAGCCCACTGCCTCGTTCCCGACAGAGCCCACTGCCTCGTTCCCGACAGAGCCCACTGCCTCGTTCCCGACAGAGCCCACTGCCTCGTTCCCGACAGAGCCCACTGCCTCGTTCCCGACAGAGCCCACTGCCTCGTTCCCGACAGAGCCCACTGCCTCGTTCCCGACAGAGCCCACTGCCTCGTTCCCGACAGAGCCCACTGCCTCGTTCCCGACAGTGCCCACTGCCTCGTTCCCGACAGTGCCCACTGCCTCGTTCCCGACAGTGCCCGCTGCCTCGTTCCCGACAGTGCCCACTGCCTCGTTCCCGACAGAGCCCACTGCCTCGTTCCCGACAGTGCCCACTGCCTCGTTCCCGACAGTGCCCACTGCCTCGTTCCCGACAGTGCCCACTGCCTCGTTCCCGACAGAGCCCACTGCCTCGTTCCCGACAGTGCCCACTGCCTCGTTCCCGACAGTGCCCACTGCCTCGTTCCCGACAGAGCCCACTGCCTCGTTCCCGACAGTGCCCACTGCCTCGTTCCAGACAGTGCCCACTGCTGAGTTTCCGACAGTGCCCACTGCCTCGTTCCCGACAGAGCCCACTGCTGAGTTCCCGACAGTGCCCACTGCCTCGTTCCCGACAGTGCCCACTGCCTCGTTCCCGACAGTGCCCACTGCTGAGTTCCCGACAGTGCCCCCTGCTGAGTTCCCGACAGAGCCCACTACCTCGTTCCCGACAGAGCCCACTGCCTCGTTCCCGACAGTGCCCACTGCCTCGTTCCCGACAGTGCCCACTGCCTCGTTCCCGACAGAGCCCACTGCCTCATTCCCGCCAGTGCCCACTGCTGAGTTCCCGACAGTGCCCACTGCTGAGTTCCCGACAGTGCCCGCTGCCTCGTTCCCGACAGTGCCCACTGCTGAGTTCCCGACAGTGCCCACTGCCTCGTTCCCGACAGTGCCCACTGCCTCGTTCCCGACAGTGCCCACTGCCTCGTTCCCGACAGTGCCCACTGCCTCGTTCCCGACAGAGCCCGCTGCCTCGTTCCCGACAGTGCCCACTGCCTCGTTCCCGACAGTGCCCGCTGCTGAGTTCCCGACAGTGCCCACTGCCTCGTTCCCGACAGTGCCCACTGCCTCGTTCCCGACAGTGCCCACTGCTGAGTTCCCGACAGTGCCCACTGCCTCGTTCCCGACAGTGCCCGCTGCTGAGTTCCCGACAGTGCCCACTGCTGAGTTCCCGACAGTGCCCACTGCCTCGTTCCCGACAGTGCCCCCTGCTGAGTTCCCGACAGAGCCCAATGCCTCGTTCCCGACAGTGCCCACTGCAGAGTTCCCGACAGTGCCCACTGCTGAGTTCCCGACAGTGCCCACTGCAGAGTTCCCGACAGTGCCCACTGCTGAGTTCCCGACAGTGCCCACTGCTGAGTTCCCGACAGTGCCCACTGCCTCGTTCCCGACAGTGCCCACTGCTGAGTTCCCGACAGTGCCCACTGCAGAGTTCCCGACAGTGCCCACTGCAGAGTTCCCGACAGAGCCCACTGCCTCGTTCCCGACAGAGCCCACTGCTGAGTTCCCGACAGAGACCACTGCCTCGTTCCCGACAGTGCCCACTGCCTCGTTCCCGACAGAGCCCACTGCAGATTTCCCGACAGAGCCCACTGCAGATTTCCCGACAGAGCCCACTGCCTCGTTCCCGACAGAGCCCACTGCAGATTTCCCGACAGAGCCCACTGCCTCGTTCCCGACAGAGCCCACTGCCTCGTTCCCGACAGTGCCCACTGCCTCGTTCCCGACAGTGCCCACTGCCTCGTTCCCGACAGAGCCCACTGCCTCGTTCCCGACAGTGCCCACTGCCTCGTTCCCGACAGTGCCCACTGCTGAGTTCCCGACAGTGCCCACTGCTGAGTTCCCGACAGTGCCCACTGCTGAGTTCCCGACAGTGCCCACTGCTGAGTTCCCGACAGTGCCCACTGCCTCGTTCCCGACAGAGCCCACTGCTGAGTTCCCGACAGTGCCCACTGCCTCGTTCCCGACAGTGCCCACTGCTGAGTTCCCGACAGTGCCCACTGTTGAGTTCCCGACAGTGCCCACTGCTGAGTTCCCGACAGTGCCCACTGCTGAGTTCCCGACAGTGCCCACTGCTGAGTTCCCGACAGTGCCCACTGCTGAGTTCCCGACAGAGCCCACTGCTGAGTTCCCGACAGTGCCCACTGCTGAGTTCAGGGGGCTGTGGGATTTTAGAGATTTCAATGGTTTGATTCTGATAACCACTCTGTTCTATTCTTCTTAAACTGAAATAATCGATGTCCCTCATTATTTTATAAAACACTATAAGATCACCCCTAAGCCTCCTTCGCTCCAGGGAAAAAAGTCCCAGCCTATCCAGGCTCTCCTTATAACTCAGACCAACAACTCCCGGAAGCATCCTCGTAAATCTCTGCTGCACTCTTTCTAGTTTAACAATATCCTTCCTAACACAGTATTCCATGTGTGGTCTTACCAATGTCTTGAACAACTTCAACAAGGCATCCCAATTTCTGTATTCAATAAAACCCAGATTGCTGAATGCCTTCTTCACCACCCTGTCCACCTGTGGCTTCACCTTCAAGGAGCGATGACCCTGTACCCCAAAATCTCTTTGTTCTGTATCTCTCCCCAACTCCCCACCATTAACTGAGTAGGTCCTGCCCTGATTTCATCTCCCAAAATGCATCACCTCACATTTATCCAAATTAAACTCCATCTGCCATTCATCCGCCCACTGGCCCAATTGGTCAGGATCCTGTTGCAATCTTATATAGCCTTCTTCACTATCCACTGTGCCACCACTTTTGGTGTCATCTTCAAAGTTACTAACCATGCCTCCTACATTTTCATCCAAATCATAATTATATATAACAAATAAAAATTTATTTAACAGTTAATGCTGGGATCTCAACATCGCTGGCGAGGTCAGTATTTAAACAGTTAATGCTGGGGTCTGCCCATCGCTGGCTATGTCAGTAATTAAACAGTTAATGCTGGGGTCTGGGTATCGCTGGCTAGGTCAGTATTTAAACAGTTAATGCTGGGGTCTGCCCATCGCTGGCTAGGTCAGTATTTAAACAGTTAATGCTGGGGTCTGGGTATCGCTGGCTAGGGCAGTATTTAAACAGTTAATGCTGGGGTCTGCCCATCGCTGGCTAGGTCAGTATTTAAACAGTTAATGCTGGGGTCTGGGTATCGCTGGCTAGGGCAGTATTTAAACAGTTAATGCTGGGGTCTGGGTATCGCTGGCTAGGTCAGTATTTAAACAGTTAATGCTGGGGTCTGGGTATCGCTGGCTAGGGCAGTATTTAAACAGTTAATGCTGGGGTCTGGGTATCGCTGGCTAGGTCAGTATTTAAACAGTTAATGCTGGGATCTGGGTATCGCTGGCTATGTCAGTAATTAAACAGTTAATGCTGGGGTCTGGGTATCGCTGGCTAGGTCAGTATTTAAACAGTTAATGCTGGGGTCTGGGTATCTCTGGCTAGGTCAGTATTTAAACAGTTAATGCTGGGGTCTGGGTATCGCTGGCTAGGTCAGTATTTAAACAGTTAATGCTGGGGTCTGGGTATCGCTGGCTAGGTCAGTATTTAAACAGTTAATGCTGGGATCTGGGTATCGCTGGCTAGGTCAGTATTTAAACAGTTAATGCTGGGGTCTGGGTATCGCTGGCTAGGTCAGTATTTAAACAGTTAATGCTGGGATCTGGGTATCGCTGGCTAAGTCAGTATTTAAACAGTTAATGCTGGGGTCAGTGTATCGCTGGCTAGGTCAGTATTTAAACAGTTAATGCTGGGATCTGGGTATCGCTGGCTAGGTCAGTATTTAAACAGTTAATGCTGGGATCTGGGTATCGCTGGCTAGGTCAGTATTTAAACAGTTAATGCTGGGATCTGGGTATCGCTGGCTAGGTCAGTATTTAAACAGTTAATGCTGGGATCAGGGTATTGCTGGCTAGGTCAGTATTTAAACAGTTAATGCTGGGATCTGGGTATCGCTGGCTAGGTCAGTATTTAAATAGTTAATGCTGGGATCTGGGTATCGCTGGCTAGGTCAGTATTTAAACAGTTAATGCTGGGATCTGGGTATCGCTGGCTAGGTCAGTATTTAAACAGTTAATGCTGGGATCTGGGTATCGCTGGCTAGGGCAGTATTTAAACAGTTAATGCTGGGGTCTGGGTATCGCTGGCTAGGTCAGTATTTAAACAGTTAATGCTGGGATCTGGGTATCGCTGGCTAGGGCAGTATTTAAACAGTTAATGCTGGGACCTGGGTATCGCTGGCTAGGTCAGTATCTAAACAGTTAATGCTGGGACCTGGGTATCGCTGGCTAGGTCAGTATTTAAACAGTTAATGCTGGGGTCTGGGTATCGCTGGCTAGGTCAGTATTTAAACAGTTAATGCTGGGATCTGGGTATCGCTGGCTAGGTCAGTATTTAAACAGTTAATGCTGGGATCTGGGTATCACTGCCTAGGTCAGTATTTAAACAGTTAATGCTGGGATCTGGGTATCGCTGGCTAGGTCAGTATTTAAACAGTTAATGCTGGGGTCTGGGTATCGCTGGCTAGGTCAGTATTTAAACAGTTAATGCTGGGATCTGGGTATCGCTGGCTAGGTCAGTATTTAAACAGTTAATGCTGGGATCTGGGTATCGCTGGCTAGGTCAGTATTTAAACAGTTAATGCTGGGGTCTGCCCATCGCTGGCTAGGGCAGTATTTAAACAGTTAATGCTGGGATCTGGGTATTTCTGGCTAGGTCAGTATTTAAACAGTTAATGCTGGGGTCTGGGTATCACTGGCTAGGTCAGTATTTAAACAGTTAATGCTGGGGTCTGGGTATCGCTGGCTAGGTCAGTATTTAAACAGTTAATGCTGGGGTCTGGGTATCGCTGGCTACGTCAGTATTTAAACAGTTAATGCTGGGATCTGGGTATCGCTGGCTAGGTCAGTATTTAAACAGTTAATGCTGGGATCTGGGTATCGCTGGCTAGGTCAGTATTTAAACAGTTAATGCTGGGATCTGGGTATCGCTGGCTAGGTCAGTATTTAAACAGTTAATGCTGTGATCTGGGAATCGCTGGCTAGGTCAGTATTTAAACAGTTAATGCTGGGATCTGGGTATCGCTGGCTATGTCAGTATTTAAACAGTTAATGCCGGGTCTGGGTATCGCTGGCTAGGTCAGTATTTAAACAGTTAATGCTGGGATCTGGGTATCGCTGGCTAGGTCAGTATTTAAACAGTTAATGCTGGGATCTGGGTATCGCTGGCTAGGTCAGTATTTAAACAGTTAATGCTGGGATCTGGGTAGAGCTGGCTAGGTCAGTATTTAAACAGTTAATGCTGGGGTCTGGGTATCGCTGGCTAGGTCAGTATTTAAACAGTTAATACTGCGATCTGGGTATTTCTGGCTAGGTCAGTATTTAAACAGTTAATGCTGGGATCTGGGTATCGCTGGCTAGGTCAGTATTTAAACAGTTAATGCTGGGATCTGGGTATCGCTGGCTAGGTCAGTATTTAAACAGTTAATGCTGGGATCTGGGTATCGCTGGCTAGGTCAGTATTTAAACAGTTAATACTGCGATCTGGGTATTTCTGGCTAGGTCAGTATTTAAACAGTTAATGCTGGGATCTGGGTATCGCTGGCTAGGTCAGTATTTAAACAGTTAATGCTGGGGTCTGGTTATTTCTGGCTAGGTCAGTATTTAAACAGTTAATGCTGGGATCTGGGTATCGCTGGCTAGGTCAGTATTTAAACAGTTAATGCTGGGATCTGGGTATCGCTGGCTAGGTCATTATTTAAACAGTTAATGCTGGGGTCTGGGTATCGCTGGCTAGGTCAGTATTTAAACAGTTAATGCTGGGGTCTGGGTATCGCTGGCTAGGTCAGTATTTAAACAGTTAATGCTGGGATCTGGGTATCGCTGGCTAGGGCAGTATTTAAACAGTTAATGCTGGGATCTGGGTATCGCTGGCTAGGGCAGTATTTAAACAGTTAATGCTGGGATCTGGGTATCGCTGGCTAGGGCAGTATTTAAACAGTTAATGCTGGGGTCTGGGTATCGCTGGCTAGGTCAGTATTCAAACAGTTAATGCTGGGATCTGGGTATCGCTGGCTAGGTCAGTATTTAAACAGTTAATGCTGCAGTCTGGGTATCGCTGGCTCAGTCAGTATTTAAACAGTTAATGCTGGGGTCTGGTTATTTCTGGCTAGGTCAGTATTTAAACAGTTAATGCTGGGATCTGGGTATCGCTGGCTAGGGCAGTATTTAAACAGTTAATGCTGGGGTCTGGGTATCGCTGGCTAGGTCAGTATTCAAACAGTTAATGCTGGGGTCAGGGTATCGCTGGCTAGGTCAGTATTTAAACAGTTAATGCTGGGATCTGGGTATCGCTGGCTAGGTCAGTATTTAAACAGTTAATGCTGGGGTCTGGGTATCGCTGGCTAGGTCAGTATTTAAACAGTTAATGCTGGGGTCTGGGTATCGCTGGCTAGGTCAGTATTTAAACAGTTAATGCTGGGATCTGGGTATCGCTGGCTAGGTCAGTATTTAAACAGTTAATGCTGGGATCTGGGTATCGCTGGCTAGGTCAGTATTTAAACAGTTAATGCTGGGGTCTGGGTATCGCTGGCTAGGTCAGTATTTAAACAGTTAATGCTGTGATCTGGGTATTTCTGGCTAGGTCAGTATTTAAACAGTTAATGCTGGGATCTGGGTATCGCTGGCTAGGTCAGTATTTAAACAGTTAATGCTGGGGTCTGGGTATTCTGGCTAGGTCAGTATTTAAACAGTTAATGCTGTGATCTGGGTATTTCTGGCTAGGTCAGTATTTAAACAGTTAATGCTGGGGTCTGGGTATCGCTGGCTAGGTCAGTATTTAAACAGTTAATGCTGGGGTCTGGGTATCGCTGGCTAGGTCAGTATTTAAACAGTTAATGCTGGGGTCTGGGTATCGCTGGCTAGGTCAGTATTTAAACAGTTAATGCTGGGGTCTGGGTATCGCTGGCTAGGTCAGTATTTAAACAGTTAATGCTGGGATCTGGGTATCGCTGGCTAGGTCAGTATTTAAACAGTTAATGCTGGGATCTGGGTATTTCTGGCTAGGTCAGTATTTAAACAGTTAATGCTGGGACCTGGGTATCGCTGGCTAGGTCAGTATTTAAACAGTTAATGCTGGGATCTGGGTATCGCTGGCTAGGTCAGTATTTAAACAGTTAATGCTGGGGTCTGGGTATTTCTGGCTGGGTCAGTATTTAAATAGTTAATGCTGGGGTCTGGGTATCGCTGGCTAGGGCAGTATTTAAACAGTTAATGCTGGGATCTGGGTATCGCTGGCTAGGTCAGTATTTAAACAGTTAATGCTGGGGTCTGGGTATTGCTGGCTAGGTCAGTATTTAAACAGTTAATGCTGGGGTCTGGGTATCGCTGGCTAGGTCAGTATTTAAACAGTTAATGCTGGGGTCAGGGTATCGCTGGCTAGGTCAGTATTTAAACAGTTAATGCTGGGGTCTGGGTATCGCTGGCTAGGGCAGTATTTAAACAGTTAATGCTGGGGTCTGCCCATCGCTGGCTAGGGCAGTATTTAAACAGTTAATGCTGGGATCTGGGTATCGCTGGCTAGGTCAGTATTTAAACAGTTAATGCTGGGATCTGGGTATCGCTGGCTAGGTCAGTATTTAAACAGTTAATGCTGGGGTCTGGGTATCGCTGGCTAGGTCAGTATCTAAACAGTTAATGCTGGGATCTGGGTATCGCTGGCTAGGTCAGTATTTAAACAGTTAATGCTGGGATCTGGGTATTTCTCGCTAGGTCAGTATTTAAACAGTTAATGCTGGGATCTGGGTATCGCTGGCTAGGTCAGTATTTAAACAGTTAATGCTGGGATCTGGGTATTTCTGGCTAGGTCAGTATTTAAACAGTTAATGCTGGGGTCAGGGTATCCCTGGCTAGGTCAGTATTTAAACAGTTAATGCTGTGATCTGGGTATCGCTGGCTAGGTCAGTATTTAAACAGTTAATGCTGGGATCTGGGTATCGCTGGCTAGGTCAGTATTTAAACAGTTAATGCTGGGGTCTGGGTATTTCTGGCTAGGTCAGTATTTAAACAGTTAATGCTGGGGTCTGGGTATCGCTGGCTAGGTCAGTATTTAAACAGTTAATGCTGGGATCTGGGTATCGCTGGCTAGGTCAGTATTTAAACAGTTAATGCTGGGATCTGGGTATCGCTGGCTAGGTCAGTATTTAAACAGTTAATGCTGGGGTCTGGGTATCGCTGGCTAGGTCAGTATTTAAACAGTTAATGCTGGGATCTGGGTATCGCTGGCTAGGTCAGTATTTAAACAGTTAATGCTGGGGTCTGGGTATCGCTGGCTAGGTCAGTATTTAAACAGTTAGTGCTGGGGTCAGGGTATCGCTGGCTAGGGCAGTATTTAAACAGTTAATGCTGGGATCTGGGTATCGCTGGCTAGGTCAGTATTTAAACAGTTAATGCTGGGGTCTGGGTATCGCTGGCTAGGTCAGTATTTAAACAGTTAATGCTGGGGTCTGGGTATCGCTGGCTAGGTCAGTATTTAAACAGTTAATGCTGGGATCTGGGTATCGCTGGCTAGGTCAGTATTTAAACAGTTAATGCTGGGGTCTGGGTATTGCTGGCTAGGTCAGTATTTAAACAGTTAATGCTGGGGTCAGGGTATTGCTGAATGGGTCAGTATTTAAACAGTTAATGCTGGGGTCTGGGTATTGCTGGCTGGGTCAGTATTTAAGCAGTTAATGCTGGGATCTGGGTATCGCTGGCTAGGTCAGTATTTAAACAGTTAATGCTGGGGTCTGGGTATCGCTGGCTAGGGCAGTATTTAAACAGTTAATGCTGGGGTCTGGGTATCGCTGGCTAGGTCAGTATTTAAACAGTTAATGCTGGGATCTGGGTATCGCTGGCTAGGGCAGTATTTAAACAGTTAATGCTGGGATCTGGGTATCGCTGGCTAGGTCAGTATTTAAACAGTTAATGCTGGGGTCTGGGTATCGCTGGCTAGGTCAGTATTTAAACAGTTAATGCTGGGGTATGGGTATCGCTGGCTAGGTCAGTATTTAAACAGTTAATGCTGGGGTCTGGGTATCGCTGGCTAGGTCAGTATTTAAACAGTTAATGCTGGGGTCTGGGTATCGCTGGCTAGGTCAGTATGTAAACAGTTGATGCTGTGATCTGGGTATTTCTGGCTCGGTCAGTATTTAAACAGTTAATGCTGGGATCTGGGTATCGCTGGCTAGGTCAGTATTTAAACAGTTAATGCTGGGGTCAGGGTATCGCTGGCTAGGGCAGTATTTAAACAGTTAATGCTGGGATCTGGGTATCGCTGGCTAGGGCAGTATTTAAACAGTTAATGCTGGGGTCTGGGTATCGCTGGCTAGGTCAGTATTTAAACAGTTAATGCTGGGATCTGGGTATCGCTGGCTAGGTCAGTATTTAAACAGTTAATGCTGGGATCTGGGTATCGCTGGCTAGGTCAGTATTTAAACAGTTAATGCTGGGGTCTGGGTATCGCTGGCTAGGTCAGTATTTAAACAGTTAATGCTGGGATCTGGGTATTTCTGGCTCGGTCAGTATTTAAACAGTTAATGCTGGGATCTGGTTATCGCTGGCTAGGTCAGTATTTAAACAGTTAATGCTGGGATCTGGGTATCGCTGGCTAGGTCAGTATTTAAACAGTTAATGCTGGGATCTGGGTATCGCTGGCTAGGTCAGTATTTAAACAGTTAATGCTGCGGTCAGGGTATCGCTGGCTAGGTCAGTATTTAAACAGTTAATGCTGGGATCTGGGTATCGCTGGCTGGGTCAGTATTTGAACAGTTAATGCTGGGGTCTGGGTATCGCTGGCTAGGTCAGTATTAATTGCCCGTTCGTCTTGCCCTTGGGAAAATGTCGTTTGGCCAACCTTTTGTACCGTTGTATTCTTTGTGGTTTTGATACACCGACACTGCCGTTAGTCAGTGACCAGCAAGAGTGGGGCTGGTTTAGCACAGGGCTAATGAACTGGCTTTGAAAGCAGACTAAGGCATGCCAGCAGCGCGGTTTCAATTCCTGTACCAGCCTCCCCGAACAGGTGCCGGAATGTGCCAACTAGGGGCTTTTCACAGTAACCTCATTTGAAGCCTCCTTGTGACAATAAGTGTTTTTCATTTCAGGATTGTGATCCAGTTCCGATGAAGAACATGCGGCGATTTCCAAATTCAGTGTATTGAGTGATTTGAAGCGGAGTTTGCAGGTGGTGGCGTACCCAGGCACCTGCTGCATGTGTCTGTCCAGGTTGTGCAGGTTGCATCTCAGGAGTTGTACTAACAAGATAAACATAATGCCGGGGTGATTTTCCTGCTTACTTATTCACATTTTGACCAAAACAAACTCATTCATTCGTGGTGTTAACGTGTGACAAATCTGCTGGTGTTAAAGGCTTTACTTTGCAATTTAACCTGCCTGGCCCATTCACACTTTGAAGTAAATTGCTGGAGCTGTGACACACTAGACAAAGACCGTCAATCCCCAGCAGATGGCATGTCTGAAAACTCGGATATATCAGCACAGTTTGAAAAGCCAAGTTAGTATAAATCACGTCAGGCATTGAGCTATTAGATTATGAACTGAGCTGGACACAAAATGTATTTATTTCTGCAGTGATTCAGAGTTTGTTGGAATTCTATAAGTAATTTAATCCTTCAATTCTGCACAGATAACAATTATGAAGAATTAATTTATGATGAATATATATTAACTCCTGTATTAAATATTCATTGGCGGCTTACTTTCCAGTCAATCAACTGAAACTATCCTCAGTAATTTTGGGCCCGTGATGTGATGATTATTAACCCAACTTTCCTGTGCATTAAGTGTTGGTGCTAATGCTGAACGAGCTCAGGTTGTGATGTGGTGAAATTTGAAGTGAAAGGTCAAATGAGTGAGTGGCAGAGACTGTGAGAACACAGAGTACATTATGGGTGGGACTTTGCACACGATCACCATGTGGCAGACCGTCCATTGCCTTTGTTGGGACAATGATTCCTGCTGGCAGGAGAGGCTGTGAAATCTTGCCCGATATCAAATGCACGTTGTTATTCGAAATTAGAGTGTAAAGATGCAAATTTGAAAGACAGTTGTTTTGTCCGGCAGAATGGATGATAAGGGATGTGTGGCCCTGAGCTCTCAAAGCCTTTCTCTGCACAAAGGCGATGCGATCGTCGCACATTAACAACTCTTCCCATTGATGCACAATCAATGGACACGAAACATAGGTGAAGTCCGAAACAAAAGGCTTTAATTAGCAAGAAGTGAGCCCGGCAGCAGACGT
Source organism: Scyliorhinus canicula (assembly GCF_902713615.1). NCBI lineage: Eukaryota > Metazoa > Chordata > Chondrichthyes > Carcharhiniformes > Scyliorhinidae > Scyliorhinus > Scyliorhinus canicula. Next base: position 198,268,899 of record NC_052154.1, on the reverse strand, counting down.
ACAGGAAAATGGCTTGCTGCCCAGGAACACGGGTTCTTATACCCCGCCTCGTAGGTGGAGCTACCTTCCTCTTAGCCAATCAGGATAAGAGGCACACGATACCTGGGCCACACTCCCAGATACCGTAATACCTCTAGTCATACTACCACACCCATAACAATGGTTTTTTAAACACATAATACAGGAATCTTCAGATTTTAAAAACAACACAAATTTAGGGAGCAGCGATTAATGAAAATTTAAGATTTAAATGTAAACTTAAGGGCTGGATTCTCCGGTATCCGACAAAATCGCATTTGGCGATCGGCCAGAGAATACCCGTTTCTGACTAGATCGGGCGCGGTGCTGCTTTGGCAATGCTCCGTCACTTCCAAAGCGGCGGTACTCCAGGAGTGCGCCACACGCCGTATCGACGGCCTCAGGACGTTACCTGAAGCCCGCCCCCCAATGCTCCATCCCGGACCGGCCGAGTTCCCGACGGCGTGGCGCTCTCATGGTCTTACCGGCCGGGAACTCGGCTTGGTGACTGCGGATTCAGTCCAGCGCCGCTACAATTGGGGGAGAGCCGATCCGCGGGCAGGAGGGACATTGTCAGGGGGTGGGGGCACTGTAGGGAGATGGTCAGGGACTCGCGAGCAGGCCAAAGGGGGACACTATTTCACAGGCCGTGTCCACGAGCAGCCGGCGCCATGTTGCAAGGTGCTGCTGCTGCAGGCTTCCTCTGTGAGCGGCCATGGACCCGGCGATTCTCCAGGCCGTATCGGCAGCTGGAGCCGGGTGCTCTACTGCTCGGCTGCTAGCCCCCAGCCAAACGGAGGAGCGGTGACCATTTTGTGCTGAATCTCCGGTCGTAAAATACCACCGTTCCCACGCCAGCATCAGGGACATAGCCTGAGAATCGGAGAATCCAGCCCAAGGTTCCTGATGAGAAGGAGAGGGCAAAGAGGGAAGTAGCAAGGGAGGAGCAGGGACCTGCATCAGGGGCTCATAGAATTGTTACAGTGCAGAAAGAGGCCATTCAGCCCATTAAATCTGCACCGGCTCTTGGAAATAGCACCCTACCCATGATCCACACCTCCACCCTATCTCCGTAACCCAGTAACCCCACCCAACACTAAGGGCAATTTTGGACACTAAGGGCAATTGGTCATGGCCAATCCACCTAACCTGCACATCTTTGGACTGTGGGAGGAAACCGGAGCACCCGGAGGAAAACCACACAGACACGGGGAGAACGCGCAGACTCCGTACGGGAATTGTACCTGGGACCCTGGTGCTGTGAAGCAACTGCTAACCACCGTGCCACCGTGCTTTATGCACCAAATCATTTCACCATCGCGGTTAGCCCACCCATCAACCACCCCTAAACATCACTACCAGTCCATCAGCTACCACAGATAACACCCTGCGCTCCCAATGCCCCATCACTACCCCACCAGCCCACCTATCATCACCACCACACCCTCACAGCTCCTCTGCCACCTGGGGCCAGGTTTAGCTCACACAGCTGGACAGCTGGTTTGTGATACAGAGCAAGGCCAGCGTCGTGGGTTCAATCCACCCCACCGGCTGAGGTTAGAACATAGAAAACACAGAGCAGAAGGAGGCCATTTGGCCCATTGAGTCTGCACTGACCCACTTAAGCCCTCACTTCCACCATAACCCCATCCAAACCTTTTTGGACACTAAGGGCAATTTATCACGGCCAATCCACCTAACCCGCACATCTTTGGACTGTGGGAGGAAACCGGAGCACCCGGAGGAAACCCACGCAGACAGGGGGAGAAAGTGCAGACTCAGCACAGACATTGACCCAGCCGGGAATCGAACCTGGGACCCTAGCGCTGTGCTAACCACTGTGCTACCGTGCACCCATTTTCTACAGGCCAGCCTATTGTAACGGCAAAGGCTTTATCCACACTGCACCAGGACTGTACCAATGTCCTATCCACACTGCACCAGGACTGTACCAATGTTCTATCTTTGACATTGTTTCACAGATGCTGCAAGAACACAGCTGAAATGGGCAACAAGATAGTTAAATCCAGGGGAAAGAAAACACTGGTCTGATTGGAGCAGGAGAAAGATGCCAAGGATTTAGACACAGCCTAATCCAGATTGTGTTCAGGGGAAAGTTCCACAGGGAGGAGGGAGTTGCCGCTGATTTCCAAGAAGTGGAATTTTGGGGACTTTGTCTTGCTTGTCCTCATTCTACTGAAATACAAGCTGTTATTGCAGATATCAGGGGCGCGATTCTCCGCTGCCCACGCCAGTTGGGAGAATAGCGGGAGGGCCTCCCGACATTTTTCACGCCCTCCCGCTATTCTCACCCCCCCCCCCACGCCGTGTCACGAATCGGCGCTCACCGTTTTTTACGGCGAGCGGCGATTCTCCGCGGCCGATAGGCCGAACGGCCGGGCCTTTACGCCCGTTTTTTCACGGCAGCAAACACACCTGCTCGCTGCCGTCGTAAACACGGCCGCTGGATGCCCGTTTGGGGCGGGAGCACCACCGTTGTGCCCAGGAGGGGACAGGCCCGCGATCGGTGCCCACTGATCGTCGGGCCTGCGTCCAAAAGGGACGCACTATTTCCCCTCCGCCGCCCGACAAGATCAAGCCGCCACATCTTGTTGGGCGGCGGTGGAGAAATGCGGAACCGCGCATGCTTGGGTTCCGTCAATGGCGTGATGACGTCACCCGCGCATGCGCGGGTTGGAGCCGGCCGCGCATCATCTTGGCGCGCGGCCTTAACGACGGTCGTTAAGGCTGCGACGCCGTGATTCCCGGGGTCCCGCTCCTAGCCCCGATGGGGGAGGGCGAATCGGGTCCCGGGAACGGGCGTGAAGGCTGCCGTTAAACACAGCCAGTTTCACGGCAGCCTTTACGACTCTCGGCATTTGCGGAGAATCTCATCCCAGCACTCCCTGAAACAAAGCCGTCCATCTCGCCACCACCAATGCACCACAACAGTAAGGTGTATAACTCGCCAAGGTTATTTTGACAGGACCTTCCATACCCAGAGCATCTGGAGAAAGGGCAGCCGGTACATGGGAACCCCACACCTCCGAGCCTCACGCCATCCCAACTTGGAAACATATCGCCCGCCGTTCCTTCACTGTCACCTAGTCAAGATCCTGAAACTCCCTTCCTAACTGCACTGTGCATGTACCTACACCACGTGAACTGCAGCATTTCTCAAGGGCTATTAGGGATGGACAATAGGTTTTGACCTTACCGGGAGCCCTCCCACGTCAAGAGTTCATTTTTTAAAAGAATCTTGTTTGCAGCTCAATGACAGACCACCGCTCTGGCAATACAAACCTGCCCTTGAATGCCAGCCAAGAATATGTAACGTGACGTTTGAACTGACGCAAGATCACTGTCAAATGAAATCGAGTTACTCATTGTGTCATATTTGCAACAGATATGGAATAAAACACATACTCAGGAGAAAGTCGACAGTGTGATTAAGAGAGGTGTGTAAGATAAAGCCTCAGAATGATTTCCTCTTACTACCGACTCCCCAGAGAAATCTCTAGCCATACAGCAAAGACAGTCATCACATTTCAGAAAGCATCAACAGAGAACATAATGAAAATAAAGATTAGCGGGTCGCTGTTATTAAAAGATGGAAGCCAGGAAAAGTGGAGGAAACATAGATTCTGATTGCTGTATCTCAAATCATTAAAGGAAGCGAATGAGGATACATTAAACTCTGCTATTGACTCACCTGAATAAATCCACTTGTCAGAAATTGTAAATTAAAACGTGAAGTGGTTAGGAAGGTAAGTTAGTGTGATGAAAAAATAATCTCTTCCTCCTTCTGTAAGCAGAGGGACAGAAATGTCGTTAAAAGTATATTCCATTGACTATGTTGCAAGTCATCTCCAAGGAAAAATACAAGTTTGTTATTTCCCCACAAGACAAATGTTTAGTTCATTTATTTTGATACTTACTTGATGGACAAAAACATTGTTCTCTGTTTTCCACCCACTCCCACTACTGCCAGCCTAAAAAATGAGGCTGGGCGGGAAAAGGCCCTGAAGCAGACACTAAGTGGCAATTTAAGGGCGTTAATAGGTGGAAGGAGGGCTTCCTGCCAATCACCCTGCTCACCCCACCATGTAATTGTGTCTGGCTTTGACCACCAGGGTCGTGATCCCCATGTCCCCGAGCAAGTCACTTTGAGTGGTGGGCGTCGACCAGCTTTAAAATCATCTTACCCTTGATCGGGCCTGTATAATCCATGTGGAGCCTGGTGGTAGTCTTCAAAGGCTTTGTCTATTCCTGGACACCAGATGTAACCACACGCCAACATCTTCACTTGTGTCTGCCCATATATACATGGACTTTAGTAACGCGTTTGATAAGGTTTCCCATGGCAGGTTGATGGAAAAAGTGAAGTCGTATGGGGTTCAGGGTGTACTAGCTAGATGGATAAAGAACTGGCTGGGCAACAGGAGACAGAGAGTAGTGGTGGAAGGGAGTGTCTCAAAATGGAGAAGGGTGACTAGTGGTGTTCCACAGGGATCCGTGCTCGGACCACTGTTGTTTGTGATCTACATAAATGACCTGGAGGAAGGTATAGATGGTCTGAATAGCAAGTTTGCAGATGATACTAAGATTGGTGGAGTTGCAGATAGCGAGGAGGACTGTCAGAGAATACAACAAAATATAGATAGATTGGAGAGTTGGGCAGAGAAATGGCAGATGGAGTTCAATCCAGGCAAATGCGAGGTGATGCATTTTGGAAGATCAAATTCAAGAGCAGACTATATGGTCAATGGAAGGGTCTTGGGGAAAATTGATGTGCAGAGAGATCTGGGAGTTCAGGTCCATTGTACCCTGAAGGTGGCAACGCAGGTTGATAGAGTGGTCAAGAAGGCATACAGCATGCTTGCCTTCATCGGACGGGGTATTGAGTACAAGAGTTGGCAGGTCATGTTACAGTTGTATAGGACTTTGGTTCGGCCACATTTGGAATACTGCGTGCAGTTCTGGTCGCCACATTACCAGAAGGATGTGGATGCCTTGGAGAGGGTGCAGAGGAGGTTCACCAGGATGTTGCCTGGTATGGAAGGTGCTAGCTATGAAGAAAGGGTGAGTAGATTAGGATTGTTTTCGTTGGAAAGACGGAGGTTGAGGGGGGACCTGATTGAGGTCTACAAAATTATGAGAGGTATGGACAGGGTGGATAGCAACAAGCTTTTCCCAAGAGTGGGGGTGTCAGTTACAAGGGGTCACGATTTCAAAGTCAGAGGGGGAAAGTTTAAGGGAGATGTGCGTGGAAAGTTTTTTACGCAGAGGGTGGTGGGTGCCTGGAACGCTTTACCAGCGGAGGTGGGAGAGGCGGGCACGATAGCATCATTTAAGAAGCATCTAGACAGGTATATGAACGGGCGGGAACAGAGGGAAGTAGACCTTGGAAAATAGGAGACAGGTTTAGATAAAGGATCTGGATCGGTGCAGGCTGGGAGGGCAGAAGGGCCTGTTCCTGTGCTGTAATTTTCTTTATTCTTTATTCTTTGTTCAGGGTGGGTGCTATGAAACTCTTGAAGTTTCCAATTTTTGGAGGCCAAATCACTAGGTGTCTTTAAGACAGAGATAGATTGGTTCTTGATTAATAAGGGGATCAGGGGTTACGGAGAGAAGGCTGGAGAAAGGGGATCTAAGAAAAATATCAGCCATGATTGAATGGTGGAGCAGACTCGATGGGCCGAGTGGCCTAATTCTATTCCTATGTTTTATGGTCTTCTGGGTGCCTCACTACAGTGTTCAAGAAGAAAGAACAATACAGCACAGGAACAGGCCCTTCAGCCCTCCAAGCCTGCGCCAACCATGCTGTCCAACTAAACCAGAACCTTCAATATTGCCGGGGTCCGTATCCCTCTATTCCCATCCTATTCATGTATTTGTCAAAATGTCTATTAAACGTTACTATCGTCCCGGCTTCCACCACCTCCTCCGGCAGCGAGTTCCAAGCACCCACTACCCTCTGTGTAAAAAACATCCCTCATACGTCTCCTCTAAACCTTGCCCCTCGCACCTTGAACCTATGCCCCCTAGTAATTGACCTCTCTACCCTGGGAAAAAGCTTCTGACTATCCACTCTGCCCAGGCCCCTCATAATTTTGTAGACCTCTATCAGGTCAGCCCTCAACCTCCGTCGTTCCTGTGAAAACAAACTGAGTTTATCTAACCTCTACTCATAGCTAATCATGGCAGACTCATTGTGAGGTTCCACAGGGACCGGTGCTGGGACCCCAGCTATTCACAATATATATCAATGATTTGGATGAGGGAACAAAATGTAACATTTCAAAGTTTGCAGATGATACCAAGTTGGGTGGGAGGGTGAATTGTGACGAGGATGCAGGGATCCTACAGCAAGATTAGAGGGCGAGTGGGCAAATCAATGGCAGATGCAGTATAATTTGGATAAGTGTGAGGTTATTCATTTTGAAAGCAGAAACAGGAAGGCAGATTACTACCTGAATGGTTGTAAATTGGGAGAGGGGAGTGTGCAGCGGGACCTGGGTGTCCTTGTGTACCAGTCGCTGAAGGTAAGCATGCAGGTGCAGCAGGCGGTAAAGAAGGCTAATGGTATGTTGGCCTTCATTGCGAGAGGTTTCGAGTATAGAAGCAGGGATGTGTTGCTGCAATTGTACAGGGCCTTGGTGAGGCCACACCTGGAGTATTGTGGGCAGTTTTGGTCTCCTTCTCTGAGGAAGGATGTTGTTGCTCTCGAGGGAGAGCGGCGAAGGTTAACAGACTGATTCCAGGGATGGCGGGACTGTCATATGAGGAGAGATTGATTAGGTTGGGATTGTTCTCGTGGGAGTTTAGAAGAATGAGGGGGGATCCCATAGAGACTTATAAAATTCTGACAGGACTAGACAGGGTAGATGCAGGGAAGATGTTACCAATGATGGGTGTGTCCAGAACCAAGGGTCACAGCCTGAGGATTCAGGGTAAACCATGTCGGACAGAGATAAGGAGACATTTCTTCAAACAAAGAATGGTGAGCCTGTGGAATTCATTACCACAGCAAGTAGTTGATGCTAAAACTTTAAATATATTAAAGAAGCGGCTGGATATAGCACTTGAGCAGAATGGGATTAAAGGCTATGGGAAAGCAGGATTAGGCTATTGAGTTGGATGGTCAGCCATGATCATGATGAACGGCGGAGCAGGCTCGAAGGGCCAAAAGACCTCCTCCTATCTCCTATACATCTATGTTTCTGTGTAACACAGGCAGAGAGGAGGTTCTGAGTGGTCTGGCAGGCTTAAAAGTAGACAAATCTCCAGGGCCAGATGAAATGTATCCCAGGTTGCTGAGTGAGGCAAGGGAGGAAATAGCAGGGGGGCTGGCAATAATTTTCAATTCCTCTCTGGCCACAGGAGAGGTGCCGGGGGACTAGAGGATAGTCAATGTGGTTCCATTATTCAAGAAAGGAGGAAGGGATAAATCAGGAAACTACAGGACAGTCAGTCTAACCTCAGTGGTGGGGAAACTATTGGAAACAATTCTGAGAGACAGAATTAATCTGCATTTGTAGAGGCCGGGATTAATCAGGAACAGTCAGCATGGGTTGGTTAAGGAGAGGTCATGTCTGACCAACTTGGTTGAGTTTTGCGAAGAGGTGACCGGGTGTGTCGATGAGTGAAATGCATTTTGGCGCAGTCTACTTGGAGTTCAGCAAGGCTTTTGATAAAGTTCCACACGGGAGACTGAGAGTGAAGGTAAATTGGATCCAGAATTGGCTGAGTGGCGGGAAGCAGAGGGGGATGGGTGAGGGGTTTTATTATGACTGGAAGCCTGTCTCCAGTGGGTCCCGCAGGGATCAGTGTTGGGGTCCCGCAGGGATCAGTGTTGGGGACAGGGATCAGTGTTGGGGTCCCACAGGGATCAGTGTTGGGGACAGGGATCAGTGTTGGGGACAGGGATCAGTGTTGGGGTCCCACAGGGATCAGTGTTGGGGTCCCACAGGGATCAGTGTTGGGGTCCCACAGGGATCAGTGTTGGGGTCCCACAGGGATCAGTGTTGGGGTCCCACAGGGATCAGTGTTGGGGTCCCGCTGGGATCAGTGTTGGGGTCCCGCTGGGATCAGTGTTGGGGTCCCGCAGGGATCAGTGTTGGGGACAGGGGTCAGTGTTGGGGTCCCACAGGGATCAGTGTTGGGGACAGGGATCAGTGTTGGGGCCCCACAGGGATCAGTGTTGGGGACAGGGATCAGTGTTGGGGTCCCACAGGGATCAGTGTTGGGGTCCCGCAGGGATCAGTGTTGGGGTCCCATAGGGATCAGTGTTGGGGTCCCACAGGGATCAGTGTTGGGGTCCCACAGGGATCAGTGTTGGGGTCCCACAGGGATCTGTGTTGGGGTCCCGCAGGGATCAGTGTTGGGGTCCCGCTGGGATCAGTGTTGGGGTCCCGCAGGGATCAGTGTTGGGGTCCCGCAGGGATCAGTGTTGGGGACAGGGATCAGTGTTGGGGTCCCACAGGGATCAGTGTTGGGGTCCCACAGGGATCAGTGTTGGGGACAGGGACCAGTGTTGGGGTCCCGCAGGGATCAGTGTTGGGGTCCCACAGGGATCAGTGTTGGGGTCCCGTGGGGATCAGTGTTGGGGTCCCACAGGGATCAGTGTTGGGGTCCCGCTGGGTTCAGTGTTGGGGTCCCGCAGGGATCAGTGTTGGGGTCCCGCAGGGATCAGTGTTGGGGTCCCACGGGGATCAGTGTTGGGGTCCCACAGGGATCAGTGTTGGGGTCCCACAGGGATCAGTGTCGGGGTCCCACAGGGATCAGTGTTGGGGACAGGGATCAGTGTTGGGCTCCCACAGGGATCAGTGTTGGGGACAGGGATCAGTGTTGGGGACAGGGATCAGTGTTGGGGTCCCACAGGGATCAGTGTTGGGGTCCCACAGGGATCAGTGTTGGGGACAGGGACCAGTGTTGGGGTCCCGCAGGGACCAGTGTTGGGGTCCCGCAGGGATCAGTGTTGGGGTCCCACAGGGATCAGTGTTGGGGTCCCGCAGGGATCAGTGTTGGGGACCCACAGGGATCAGTGTTGGGGTCCCAGAGGGATCAGTGTTGGGGTCCCGCAGGGATCAGTGTTGGGGTCCCACAGGGATCAGTGTTGGGTTCCCACAGGGATCAGTGTTGGGGTCCCACAAGGATCAGTGTTGGGGTCCCACAGGGATCAGTGTTGGGGTCCCACAGGGATCTGTGTTGGGGTCCCACAGGGATCAGTGTTGGGGTCCCACAGGGATCAGTGTTGGGGTCCCACAGGGATCAGTGTTGGGGTCCCACAGGGATCAGTGTTGGGGTCCCACAGGGATCAGTGTTGGGGTCCCACAGGGATCAGTGTTGGGGCCCCACAGGGATCAGTGTTGGGGTCCCGCAGGGATCAGTGTTGGGGTCCCACAGGGATCAGTGTTGGGGTCCCACAGGGATCAGTGTTGGGGTTCATTATGATTATGAAAATGCTTTGATTATGAATGTAGGAGGGTTGATCAATAAGTTTGTGGATGATACAAAAATTGTTGGTGTGTTAAACAGTGAGGAGGAAAACCTTTGATTACAGGAGGATATGGACGGACTGATCAGTATCAAATGGAATTCAACCCGGCTAAATTTGAGGCAATGCACTTGAGCAGGACAAACGAGGCAAAGGATAATCATCATTTGATAAAAGTGCATGTACGCCCGTCCCTTCAGGTAGCATGGGAGGTGGATACAGTGGTTAGGAAGGCAGATGGTATACTTGCCTCTATTGGCTGAGCCATTGAGTTTAAGAGCAGGGAGGTTATGCTGAAACCAAGAGACAATGCTGGAAAATCTCAGCAGCTGTGGCAGCATCTGTAGGGAGAGAAAAGAGCAAACGTTTCGAGTCCAGATGATCCTTTGTCAAAGCTAAAAGGCACAGAATGTGAGAGATGATTTGCTCTCCTCAACCCCCCCCAACCCACCCCTTTGTTTTCATTCCATTTAATTCCCAGGAACCACCCCACCCATGCAACCCCCCCCACCCCTGGACCCCCCCCCCCGGGACCCCACCAACCCTAGGACCACCACCCCCCCCCCCCCCCCTCCCACCCTGGGACCCACCCCCACCACGGGACCCCCCTCCCGGGACCCCCCCCCAACCCGCCCCCTCCCCCCCCCTGGACCCCCCTCCCGGGCCCCCCCCACCCGCCCCCCCCCCCACCCCGGGACCCCCCCTCCCGGGACCCCCCCCCACCCCCCCCCCCCCCACCCCGGACCCCCCCCCCACCCTGGGACCCCCCCTCCCGGGACCCCCCCCAACCCGCCCCCCCCCACCCCGGGACCCCCCTCCCGGGACCCCCCCCCAACCCACCCCCCCCCCCCCTCCCCCACCCCGGGACCCCCCCTCCCACCCTGGGACCCCTCCCCACCCTAGGACCCCCCCCACCCTGGGACCCCCCTCCCACCCTGGGACCCCCCTCCCACCCTGGGACCACCCCCCCTCCCACCCTGGGACCCACCCCGACCCCGGGACCACCCCCACCCCGGGACCACCCCCACCCCGGGACCACCCCCACCCCGGGACCCCCCTCCCACCCCAGGACCCCCCCACCCCGGGACCCCCCTCCCACCCCGGGACCCCCCCACCCCGGGACCCCCCTCCCACCCTGGGACCCACCCACCCCGGGACCCCCCCACCCTGGGACCCACCCACCCCGGGACCCCCCCACCCTGGGACCACCCCCACCCCGGGACCCCCCTCCCACCCTGGGCCGATGAGCTGCCACAAACAGGTCAGAACTGATATTTTTGCTCTGAAGCTTTCAGTCGACATTTGTTGTGGAAGAATTCCTGCATTCTGCTCATTGGGAAGGTCAAATAGAAAAAGTAAGCCAGCTCGACAAGCTTTGACAGTTAAACTCATACAGCATTAACAGAGGCCATTCAGCCCTTCCGGTCTGTCCTGGCATTTTGAAAGAGCGAAGCAATTAGTCCCACCCGTGCTGCTCATTACGCTGACTCTGAAAACATTACCCTTCTCAACTGATTCCTAATTATCTTTTGAAACTTTACAACACCAGGTTAAAGTTCAACAGGTTTGTTTCGAATCACTAGCTCTCGGAGCGCAGCTCCTTCCTCAGGAAACCTTGGAAAGCTAGTGATTCAAAACAAACCTGTTGGACTTTAACCTGGTGTAAAACGTCTTACTGTGCCCACCCCAGTCCAACACCGGCATCTCCACATCACGGGCTGGATTCTCCGCACCCGACTCCAAAATCGCGGCCGGCGCCGGGGGGGGGGGGGGGGGGGGGGGGGAGAATCCAGTTTGACGCCGGAATTGGGACCGGAGCCGGTTCGGTGATTCTCCAGGCACCGGGATCCAGTGTCACTGGGGAGTACGCTGGGGGTCATTGTCAGAGACTCGGTCAGCAATCCTCCACCCCTGACCGGGTGAGTTACCAACGTCATGTAACTAACCTGCTATTGCCGTTCGGGATGCTCGCATGGCAGCTGCGGACTCAGTCCTGGCCGGGGGCGGGCGGATTGGAGACCGGGGGTGGGGGGGGGGGCAGCCGGGGCACTAATGTCCGGGGTTTGAGGGTCAGGCGTTCAGCCGACCGGGGGGTCTGGCCCCGCGGATCGAGTCCGCCATGGGCGGCCCCTGGAGGTCTCCGCTGTGAACATGCACGGCCTCTGACCCCGAGGTATAGGGGCCCGTACCTGCAGCAAAAGCTGCGAGATTCACTCCGGGTCCCTGCTCGCCCCCTGCTCGCCCCCTGCTCGCCCGCTGCCCCCTGCCCCTGCCCCCTGCTCGCCCCCTGCCCCCTGTTCGCCCCCTGCCCCCTGCCCGCCCTCTGCCCCCTGCTCGCCAGATCCCCCCACCCCCCCCGGGGCCAGGTCCCCCCACCCCCTGGGGCCAGGTGCCCCCCCTCCCCCGGGGCCAGATCCCCCACCCCCCCGGGGCCAGATCCCCCCCCCCCCCGGGGCCAGGTCCCCCCCCCCCCCCCCCCCGGGGCCAGGTCCCCTCCACCCCCCCGGGGCCAGATCCCCCCCCCGGGGCCAGGTCCCCCCCCTCCCCCGGGGCCAGGTGCCCCCCCCCCCCCGGGGCCAGATCCCCCCACCCACCCCGGGGCCAGATCCCCCCCGCGCAGACTGCCCGCAGAGCCAGCTCCGTACCGGCCCCCGAATGGTGCGGCGTGATTCCCGTCCCCGCTGAAAAACCGGTTGCGGAGAAACCGGCAGCTGGCGACGGGGCGGGATTCCCGCTGCCCTCTGGCGATTCTCCGGCCCGGCGGGGGCATCGGAGAAACCCGTCCACCATTATATCAGCTCCCAGCACCATTCAGGCTGCACATTCCGGATCACAATAACTCCCTGGTGAGGAAGAATTTTCCTCATCATCCCCTTGCATTTCCTTGTGCCAATTATCTTGAATCTTCTTTGTCAGATGAAGTTCGGGATAAAATTGGCCAGCTGAAGTAAAGCAGTGACCGGGGGCGGGATTCTCCGATCCCCTGCCGCTGACGCTCCGGCGCATGCACGGCCTTTCCCGCCGGCTGGCGGGACGCCAACCACTCCAGCGCGGGCCTAGCCCCTCAAGGTTAGGGCGTGGCCCCTAAAGGTGCGGAGGTGCCACTCCATCCAGCCGGGACCCCCCGCCCCGCCCGGTAGGGGAGAATCCCGCCCCACATTTTCCCAGGAAGTTCTGCACTGATGATTTCTTCTTCTTTCTCCTTTCTATAATCTCCAGACACAGCTCTGATCAAACTGTTGCCGGTTCACTGCTGATACAAAAAGGTCAGAATCACTTTCTCCCTGGGAAAGGTACAGGTCATCCAGAGGGGGTTTAGAAAGCACTTCGGAAGATGATGGACAAATAGTATTTAATACAAATCACCCAAAATATTAACTGCAGCAAACAAAACTTGAAGAGGATTTGACAGAAATCCAGGATCAATTGTTAAAACCACTTTCATGATTATCGGACAGCCATTAACATACAAACTCCAACATTAGTGTTTATAATCAGATACTGAGTATTAAATGACAGGGGTGATTCTCAGATTAGACAATACACTGCATTGAAAGTTGGGCTCAGTTCCATTACTGAATCTCCACAAAAGATATTTGAGTCCTTTAAAAAGATTACCGGAGCAGCTTTGACTGTCTTCGTGTAATCAGGTTAAAATGAAAGAACTCCAAATTGTATCCTCCGAGAGAAAGCTGATTTGAGAAACTTACTTCAAGTCAGGGAGTATCGAGGGAGGCTGGCCAGAATGAGCACCGAGTTAGGTTCTCACATTATATCCAGAATTCCAAAGTACAAATGACTAAGGAGGAAAAACTTTCAAAATGAAATGTTTTCAACCCACAGAGACAGGCAGGGGAACATCAGGTAGAGGTTCCACAAACCACTGGCAGACTGCAGCAAAGGCTATGAGGAGAGGTTGGATAAACTCGGTTTGTTCTCACTGGAACGATAGAGTTTGAGGGGCGACCTGATAGTGGTCTACAAAATTATGAGGGGCACAGACAGAGTGGATGGTCAGAGGCTTTTCCCCAGGGTAGAGGGGTCAATTACTAGGGGGCATAGGTTTAAGGTGCGAGGGGAAAGGTTTAGAGGAGATGTACGAGGCAAGTTTTTTACACAGAGGGTAGTGGGTGCCTGGAACTCGCTGCCGGAGGAGGTGGTGGAAGCAGGGACTATGGTGATGTTTAAGGGGCATCTTGACAAATACATGAATAGGATGGGAATAGAGGGATACGGACCCCAGAAGGGTAGGGGGTTTTAGTTTAGACGGGCAGCATGGTCGGCACGGGCTTGGAGGGCCGAAGGGCCTGTTCCTGTGCTGTACTTTTCTTTGTTCTTTGTTCTAACATTTAGGACTGGATAGGAAGGAAAAAGGAAAAGAGAGGATTTAACAGGTACAAAGAGAGCAAATCTGCAGAGGGACACTTGAAGAATAGAAGGTGCAGGAGGGAAATCAAAAAAGCAATTCAGAGAGCAAAGAGGGGGCATGAAAAAGCACAGCTGGTTAAGTTTCGGGAAAATCCCAACATATTCCATCAGTATATTCAGGCAAAGGGGATAACCAGGAAAAGTATAGGACCCATTCGGGAACAAGGGGGTAATTTGTACATCAAGCTGAGTGACAGTGGGAGGGTGTTGAACAAGTTCCTCACATCTGCCTTCACTTTGGAGAAGGAGGATGTGTGCGCAGGATTCAGACAGGGGGCTGTGAGGATTCAGACAGGGGGCTGTGAGGATCTCGAGCAGTTTGATACACCGAGTGAGGATTCAGACAGGGGGCTGTGAGGCTCTCGAGCAGTTTGATACACCGAGTGAGGAGATACTGGAGGTTGTGGCAGGTTTAAAAGTGGACAAATCCCCAGGTCCAAATGAGTTGTGTCCCAGGCTGCTTTGGGAGACGAGGTAGGAAATTACAGGGGCCCTGACTCAAATGTTTAATTCCTCTCTAGCCACAGGAGAGCTACCAGAGGATTGTCATCGAGTTTTACAGCATGGAAACAGGCCCTTCGGCCCAGCCCAGTTTCTACCACTAAGCTAGTCCCACTTGCCTGCATTTTGCCCATATCCCTCTGTACCCACCCTGCCCCTGTAACTGGCTAAATGCTTTTTAAAGGACAAAATTATACCTGCCTCTCCCACTACCCCTGGCAGCCCGTTCCAGACACTCACCACCCTCTGTGTGAAACAATTGGAGGACAGTTAATATCGTTCCATCTTTCAAGAAGGATGGTAGAGATAAACCAGGGAATTACAAACCAGTGAGTCTCATATTGATGGCTGGGAAACTATTGGAGAAGATTCTGAAGGAGAGAATCTATCCCCACTTGGAGAGGCAAGGTCTGATCAGAAAGAGTCAGCCTGGCTTTGTCAGAGGGAGGTCATGCCTAACAAATTTGATTGAATTTTTTGAGGAGGTGATCTGATGAGTAAATGAGGGTAATGCAGTTGATGTAGTTTATATTGATTTCAGCAAAGCATTTGACAGGGTCCCACGTGGGAGAGTGATAAAGAGGGTAAAAGCAGATGGGATCCAGGGAAACCTGGCAAGCTGGATCCAAAATTGGCTTAGTGATAAGCACGGGGGCACAGTGGTCAGCACTGCTGCCTCACAGCGCCAGGACCCTGGTTCGATTCTGACCTTGAGTGACTGTCTGTGTGAGGTTTGCACATTTTCTCTGTGTCTGTGTGGGTTTCCTCCCACAGTCCAAAGATTTGCGTGTTGTGTGGATTAGCCATGCTAATTTGCCCCTCAATGCCCAGGGATGTGCCAGTTAGGTTATGGAGCTACTGGGGAAGTGGGCGGTGGAGTGCTCATTCAAAAGGTTGATGCAGGCTCGAGGGGCCGAATGGCTTCCTGCAGCACTGTAGGGATTTTATTGTATTTTAAGTGATGGACAACAGAGGGTGTTGTTAGAAGGCTGTTGTGTGATTGGAGGCTGGTGTTCAGCAGCATTCCACAGGGATCAGTGCTGGGTCCCTTATTGTTTATGACATATATAAACAATATAGAAGAACATGTGGGGGCAGGGATGACATTTTCAGATGACACGAAGATTGGCCGGATAGTTGACAGTGAGGAAGATGGTCTTTGGTTACAGGAGGATATCGGATTGGTCAGGCGGGCAGGTCAGTGACAGGCGGAATTTGAGCCTGAAAAGTGTGAGGAGATGCACTTTGGAAGGTGCAACACGACAAGGGGGAACTCAACGAATGGCTCGACACTCGGATGCTCAGAGGAACAGGGGGATATTGGGGTGTTGGTCCACAGATCCCTTATGGTGGAAGGACAGGTTACCGGGGTGGTTAAGAAGGTTTACGGGACACTTGCCTTTATCAGTCATGGCATGGATTATAAGAGCAATGAGGTTATGTTGGAGCTATACTGATGTCAGTTAGGTCACAGCTGGAGAACTGTGTTCAGTTCTGGTTACCGCACTATAGGAAGGATGAGATTAGACTGGACGGGGTGCAGTGGAGAGTCACCAGGATGTGGCCTGGGATGAAGGATTTTAGCTGTGAAGAGAGGTTGGATAAGGTTGGGTTGTTTTCTTGGAGCAGAGAAGGCTGAGAGGGGACCTGATCGAGGTGTATAAGGTTCTGAGGGGCATGGACAGGGGAGATAGGGAGCAGCTGTTTCCCTTAGTTGCCGTGTCAATAACAAGGGGGCATAATTTTAAGGTGAAAGGCAAGAGGTTTAGAGGGGGTTTGAAGAAAATAATTTTCACCCAGAGTGTGGTGGGAATCTGGGATGTGCTGCCTGGGAGGGTGGCTGAGGCAGGAAAACCTCACAACCTTTAAAATGTCCTTGGATGAGCATTTGAAATGTCAAAACATTGAAGACGATGGGCCAAGAGCTGTGCAGTGGGATTAGTGTAGATTTAAGGGTAGTATTTGTTTTGTGGGTGTAGGTTCGATGGGCCGTAGGGCCTCTTCTGTGCTGTCTGATTCTATGGTGCGATTATTGTCTGACCAAACCTGTGCTCTGGTTGAGGTTTGCCCCTTTATGCTTCTCTGTCCTCCTGACTGCGATTTGTTACACAGTTCTTTCACCAATGAGAATTTGTTCAAGCTTCCGCTAAGATTGGTTGACAGGAACAGCAGAGGTGCACTTTCACAAGAAGCTAGATTCACACTAAAGGGTGAAAGGAACAGAAGATTAACCAGATAAAATTGGTTGAAGTAAAATACAGGGAGCTTTGTGTGTGGCATAAACAGCAGCACAGACCAACCGAGGTGAACAACCTGCCTTGTGCTGTAATTACTACATAACAGGTCTCATGACACTAATGGAGGAGTTATTTTGTGCCAGGTTGTGCGAGAAGCTGTATTAGTGAAAATGGAAACATTGGAAATCAAAATAACTTCATTTACATGGACCATTCCCATCCGTGCGAACATGAAAAGTTGCTTCACAGACAATGAATCAAAGTTGTTCTGTAGGTAGCCTGTGTGCATCAAGATCCACCAAGTTACCAGAGAAACAACCAGTTTGTCTGTTCTGAAGGAAAGATTGACGCTGCTACGTAGTAACATTAGGACAAGTCTCCTGCTGTCCTTCAATTAATGTCAAGGGAGCTTTTGCATCCACTTCAACAGATAGACAGATGAGACCTTGGTTTAATGTCTTATCCAAAAGGGTAGAGTTGCCTGTCGATACAGCCCTGGAGTGTCAGCCCGCACTCAAAGCCTCTGGAGCAAGGCTTAAAACTATTATTGCTGATGTCAAGGTGAGCCTGCTGACATCCAGTCATAGTCACACAGTTGAGAATGTGACTGGCTGCTTCATGTATTCATCTTGGCTTCCTCAGTGGTATCAATTCCTCCAGTGATTAGCAAACAACGGACTGTCAGACAAACAGATTGAGGCTCACCTGCTCAATGTTGCCACTGGGTGAGTCAAACCTACAGGTATTTTAAAGAAAGAAAACATTTGAATTTCTGTATCTCTATTGTTTCTCTTACTATTTGGATTACCTTAAACCAGACATAACAATGGTTAATTTTCCCTCAATAAAATAAGAAAAAGTAAAATGTTTTCAGGTTGAAACCTCAGATTAATTCTTTAATCCAATCGCAATTTATCCACAAATTTATGGGCAGCACGGTAGCACAGTGGTTAGCACAATCGCTTCACAGCTCCAGGGTCCCAGGTTCGATTCCCGGCTTGGGTCACTGTCTGTGCGGAGTCTGCACCTTCTCTCCGTGTGTGTGTGGGTTTCCTCCGGGTGCTCCGGTTTCCTCCCACAGTCTAAAGATGTGCAGGTTAGGTGGATTGGCCATGATAAATTGCCCCTTAGTATCCAAAATTGCCCTTAGTGTTGGTTCAGTGGGGTTACTGGGTTATGGGGATAGGGTGTTGTGGGCTTGGGTAGGCTGCTCTTTCCAAGAGCTGGCGCAGACTCGATGGGCCAAATGGCCTCCTTCTGAACTGTAAATTCTATGTAAATCTTTTATCATTCTGATCATTAATAAAAATGTTCCGATGTTGTTGATGACCAAACTTCAGGCTTCATGTCCTTAACCAGCTGTCTCCAACCAACAGAGAAATAAATCTGGTGGTTTTGGACAGTGAGAGTCGCAAACATTTATAATTGGTGCAAGATTTATATTGGAGGTCTGAGTTATACCATTGGCATAGTCTCCCTCTCTCACTCCCCCAACCCTCCATTGTATCTATATCGTATTTCTATTGTATTTCTATTGTATTTCTATTTATATTGGAGGTCTGAGTTATACCACTGGCATAGTCTCCGTCTCTCACTCCCCCATCCCTCCATTGTATTCAAAAGAGAAAATGCTGGAAAATCTCAGCAAGTCTGGCAACATCTGTAAAGAGAGAAAAGAGCTAACGTTTCGATGATCTAAGGGTCATCTGGACTTGAAACATTCGCTCTTTTCTCTCCCTACAGATGCTGCCAGACCTGCTGAGATTTTCCAGCATTTTCTCTTTGGTTTCAGATTCCAGCATCCGCTGCAATTTGCTTTTTTTCTCCACTGTGTTCTACACTTTGCCATTAGAAGTATATAAAATTGCCAGAGATTGTTCAGATCAGATGTGTATGATCTGGAATCATGACCAGGTAAGTTCCCATCAGATTAAATGATCTTGTGCTAGACCAGTCTGATGATTGGGTGGTTCAGGCACCCAATCAGGGTGATTGCTTGTTCTGTTTCAGGATTGGGTTGAAGATGAACGTGGAACGGAGGGACTGTTTGATGAGGGCGACTGCCCTAAGTATCTTCGATCGCTGCTGTGTGTTTGTGGCAGGTACTAAAATATAACAGCAGTTGCTGCTACTGACTGCTCAAATGTATGATTCAGGTCGAGAATGGAACAAGCAGCAGAAAGCTGGTTAAAGCAAAAGGAAATAGAAGATGACCACAACTCCCCGATTCAGAATCAAGCTCCTCTGTGTCCCCTGAATTACAGAATCAGAGATGATACAATACCAAATGAGGCCATTCGCCACATTCAGACTGTGCTGCTTCATTTAAATAGATCCCAAGGCAGCCTTACTCTTTCCCAATAGTCCTCTAATTTAGTTTTCCCCTTTAAATATTATTCCAGGTTCCTTTTGAAAGTTTATATTGAATCTGTCCCACTATCTCTTCCCACAATTCATTCCATATCTTTCCTGCATCAATAAAAGATTCTCCTCATCCTGTCTCTGCTTATTTTGCCAATCACCTTAAATTTGGGAGCTTTGGTTCCTGACATTTCTGCCACTGGAAAAAGTTTATCTTTTAAACTCTAACCCTAACTCTTCATCAGTCTGAGCACCTCTGTTAAATCCCCTCTTCCTGCTCCCAGCTCTGAGGAGAATAGAACAAAGAACAAAGAAAATTACAGCACAGGAACAGGCCCTTCGGCCCTCCCAGCCTGCGCTGATCCAGATCCTTTATCTAAACCTGTCGCTAACATCAGTTTCTCCAGTTTTACGCTGTGACAGGCATCTCGCATCCCTGATACCATTCCAGTGAATCTCCTCGGCTCGACATTGTTGTTCCTTCACTGTCGCTGAGTCAAAATTCTGGAACTTCCTTCCTAACAACACTGTTCTCACACCACGTGGACTGTAATGGTTCAAGAAGGTTCCTCCCTATCATATTACCAAGGGCGCTTAGGAATTGGTAATAAATCCTGGACTAGCCAATGATGCCCACACCCCACGAAAGAATAAACAAATCTCCTCTAAGACCCTGACATCCTCTCTAAGGCCCTGACATCCTCTCTAAGGCCCTGACATCCTCCCTAAGGCCCTGACATCTTCTCCACGGCCCTGACATCCTCCCTAAGGCCCTGACATCTTCTCTAAGGCCCTGACATCCTCCCTACGGCCCTGACATCCTCTCCACGGCCCTGACATCCTCCCTAAGGCCCTGACATCATCTCTACGGCCCTGACATCCTCCCTAAGGCCCTGACATCCTCCCTAAGGCCCTGACATCCTCCCTAAGGCCCTGACATCCTCCCTAAGGTCCTGACATCCTCCCTAAGGCCCTGACATCCTCCCTACGGCCCTGACATCCTCTCTAAGGCCCTGACATCCTCTCTACGGCCCTGACATCCTCTCTACGGCCCTGACATCCTCTCTACGGCCCTGACATCCTCCCCAAGGCCCTGACATCCTCCCGAAGGCCCTGACATCCTCCCCAAGGCCCTGACATCCTCTCTAAGGCCCTGACATCCTCCCCAAGGCCCTGACATCCTCCCTAAGGCCCTGACATCCTCCCCAAGGCCCTGACATCCTCCCTAAGGCCCTGACATCCTCCCTAAGGCCCTGACATCCTCCCCAAGGCCCTGACATCCTCTCTACGGCCCTGACATCCTCTCTACGGCCCTGACATCCTCTCTAGGGCCCTGACATCCTCCCCAAGGCCCTGACATCCTCCCTAAGGCCCTGACATCCTCTCTAAGGCCCTGACATCCTCTCTACGGCCCTGACATCCTCTCTACGGCCCTGACATCCTCTCTACGGCCCTGACATCCTCTCTAGGGCCCTGACATCCTCCCCAAGGCCCTGACATCCTCCCTGGATGTAAAGCAACTGTGCTAGCCACTGTGCTATCATGCCGCCCTAAATGGAGGCTACATGGAGCCTTTACTCATTTAAAAAACAACTGAATGGTTTTCTGAGATATTCAAAGGTCAACCACATTTCTGTGGGTGCGGAGATACAGGTCGGCCAGACCAAGTAAGGATGGCAGATTTCCTTCCCTGAAGTCACCACATGGTCATCATTCCATATTTTGAGTAAATTCAAATTTTATCATCTGCCGTGGCGGGATTTGAACTCAGGCTCTGGAGCATTACTCCAGGGGCACGATTTGCGACCTCCCGCCGGGTCGGAGAATCGGCCGGAAGCGGCGTGAATCCGGCCCCGCGGCCCCGATGCCGGCTGCCGGATTCTCCGGCGCTGGGGTTTTGGCGGTGGTGGGAATCGCGCTGCGCTGGGTGGCAGACACCCGGCAATTCTCTGCCCCGCAATAGGCTGAGCGGTCACCTGTTTGCCGGCCAATGGGATTTCCATTGTGGGCAGCCCCACGCCGTCGGGAAATCCCCGGATGTGGGTGCGCTGCCGGCGCAACGGATCACCGTGCTGCAATAGTGTCTCCTCCACTTCTTTCAGCGACTCCCCTTGCTCCCGCACCTCCGCCACTGCGCTCGCCAACGCCGTCATCACCGGGGAAATCGCCTCCTCCACCAGCCACTCAAACCCTCCCTCATCTCCTTCCTCATTGTCTCCATGTATTTTGTAAACTGCCTTTCGAATTCTGCAGCCATCACCTTGGTTATTTCTTCAGCCCTAAGCAATGCGGCCTCCCTGGTGCTCCAGCCTCCATTTTCCTTGGTGACCCCGCGGTGACCTTTCTACTCCCCAACGAACTTTCAGCTGTTTTCACAGCTGTTTTCTTACTGGACCTCGACATATCCCTTCCCTGTACTTTCTCCTGGCCTTCACCGCCTTCGCTGCCCCTAGGACCGGGCGTCAATCCCCGACAATGCCGTTCCCGAACGGGAACCAGTGGAGAATGATGCCAATAAGGTCAGATACCTTACCATGTTGACTACAATCACACATGTTATCACTCCATGGTACAGTATTTTGGAGCTACAGAGTATGATCTACCAGGCTGATGTTAAAGGCATTTCTCCTCCAACTCATTGTGATGTTACGAACTGAATTTGCAACACCACAGCCAAATCAAAATAGCCTGTTTCCACCTCCATAACATCTCGGTAACATCTCCGTCACACCTCCGTCACATCTCCGTCACATCTCCGTCACATCTCCGTCACATCTCCGTCACATCTCCGTCACATCTCTGTAACATCTCTGTAACATCGCTGTAACATCTCCATAACATGAGTGTGCACCATGGAGTAAGTGGTCACACACAAGGCAGCTCCTGCCCAAGGTTACAGAAAAGAGCTCTTTTTTAAGCAATACGGGGTGGAATTTTGATGAAAAGGCATAGGTGAATGTTGGAGTACTTTCCCCCAGGAATGGTATGTTTCTTGTATGTTTCTTGGTTACCAGACCCGCAGAAACAGTGAAAGATTTGGCTGAAGCTGCAGCAAAGACAAAAGCCTCTTCCAGCATGCAGGCGGGGGAAGGGCGAGCTTAAAGGCCTCAAGCTGACTTGAGGGCCTTTATTAAAGCTGAATTCTAGCAGCAGAGGGAACAACTATGAAAAGATCTCACCAAGGCCATTGAGGAAGCGGCGACGGCTGACTTCCGGTGACGGCGGGCGGGAGGCAGCCGGGCGTTGGAGGGCTCCCGTTCGGGAACGGCATTGTCGGGGATTGACGCCCGGTCCTAGGGGCAGCGAAGGCGGTGAAGGCCAGGAGAAAGCACAGGGAAGGGATATGTCGAGGTCCAGTAAGAAAACGGCTGTGAAAACAGCTGAAAGTTCATTGGGGAGTAGAAAGGTCACCGCGGGGTCACCAAGGAAAATGGAGGCTGGAGCACCAGGGGAGGCCGCATTGCTTACGGCTGAAGAAATAACTAAGGTGATGGCTGCGGAATTCGAAAGGCAGTTTACAAAATACATGGAGACAATGAGGAAGGAGATGAGGGAGGGTTTGAGTGTGCTGGTGGAGGAGGCGATTTCCCCGGTGACGACGGCGGTGGCGAGGGCAGTGGCGGAGGTGCGGGAGCAAGGGGAGGTGCTGAAGGAAGTAGAGGAGACATTATTGCAGCACGGTGATCAACTTACCTCGATGGGGAAGGAGATGCGGAAGGTGATGGACGTGAACAAGGATCTGTGAGGAAAAATGGAAGACCTGGAAAACAGATCCAGGTGACAGAATTTGAGGATTGTGGGGCTGCCCGAAGGAGTTGAAGGGCCGAGGCTAACTGAGTATTTTGCCACAATGCTGGCGAAACTATTGGGGGAGGGGGAG
Organism: Scyliorhinus canicula; assembly: GCF_902713615.1. Lineage (NCBI taxonomy): Eukaryota > Metazoa > Chordata > Chondrichthyes > Carcharhiniformes > Scyliorhinidae > Scyliorhinus > Scyliorhinus canicula. The sequence goes on along the minus strand of NC_052154.1, from coordinate 198,245,975 downwards.
GATCCCTCCCGATATGAACTGAATCGGGCTCATCGGTCAGGGAGGCCTGTACCAAAGGCGAGTGAGCCGCCCAGGGTAGTGACTCTGTGCTTCCGTAGGTACAGTGTGAAGGAGAAGGTCCTTTGCTGGGCCAAGCAGAAGCGGGTGGTGCAGTGGGCTGGAGCTGGCATACGTGTATACCAGGACTTTACGGTGGAGCTGGCGAGGAGGCGGGCTGCTTTCAACCGGGTGAAGAAGGCACTGTACATCAGCAAGGTGCAGTGCGGCATTGTATATCCAGCGAAGCTGAGGGTGACTTACAAGCTCAAGGACTTTTATTTTGGAACGGCAGAGGCAGCGGAGGAGTTTGCGAAGGCAGAAGGACTGTGGCAGAACTGAGAAATGGCCATGTGCCGAGGCAACCTCAGGACTGTATTTTTTTTTTTTTTTTTGTTTGTTTCACTGCGTGCGGGTGTATGGGCTAAAGGAGCCGGTGTTGTATATATTTGGACAAGGGAAGTGATGGGACTTTCACTCGAAGTGAGGGCTCTTTGGGGTGTAGGTGGATATGCGGGGTTTGTGCGTTAAAAGGGGAATTTTGGGGCTTTCCTAGGGTCGGGCAAGGGGGAAAGGGACCCGGGCGGGGTCTAAGCCGGCCAGTGAACGGGAGTGAGGTGGGGGGAGAGGCTGCGGTTATCAGAGCCTGGCAGAACAGGGTCCGAGCGGTCTAGCTGGGGTGGAAAGTTGAAGTTCCACCGTGGGAGGGTTTGTTTTATTGGATGCATATATTGACAGGTGGGCCGTTGTTTGGGGTGGTGGGAGGATGGGATTGTTGTTATTGTTAAGGGGTTTGATTCTGTATTTGTTACCGTTTACTGTTTGTGGGTGGGGTGTACATTTTGGAGGAAAATGTGAAAATGGAGAAAAAAACATTTATAAAAAAAACATCTCCATAATATCTCCATAACATCTCTATCATATCTCCAGAAGATATCCATAATGGCCCCCGATCCCCTTATTAATCGAGAACCTATCTATCTCTGTCTTGGCTTTTAAAACGGTGGCTTTTCCTCAAAGGAGTTGATCGAGGAGGGTTGTCAACTGTTCTCTGACCAGTGTGCCAGGCCCCAGTTATGGAATGAAATGGTGCCCGGGTATTCCAATGCTTGCCTGGTCAGCTTCACACAATACACCTACTGTAAATTTCAACCTCTCCAAAACTCGTCTCTTCATCTGCTAAATCACCATCTGTTCCCTTTCACCTCTCTGCTCACTGACCTACTTTGGATACTGATCTGGCAAAGTCTTGATTACAAATCCTTCCCTGGCCTTGTCCCATCCTATCTCTATAATCCCTGCAGCTTCACAACCTTCCGTGATTCCTAGTCTTTACATTCTGGTCCCTGCACATCCATGTTCCCCTTTTCTCCACATTGTCTTCAGCTGGCTAAATCCTAACCTCTTGAATCTCCTCCTTAAACCTTTCCAAATCCCTCTTCTAGTTTAAGACCTTCGTTAAAATGTATCGCTTCAACCAAGCATTTAGTAAGCAGTCCTTCGATTATCTTTGGTGCCAACTATCATATTTTATATTTTATGATGGTGTTGTGAAATGTCCTGGATTGTTCTGTTACATTGAAAGTGCTACATAAATGTCAGTTGTTGTTGTTGCTGCCTGACGTGTCCGATGGATGAGTTTGCTCAGGAAAAATGGAACCAAAATCGAATTGATGAGTGGATTGGGTTCTGCGTGGGCCGCAAGCTTTTTAAAAGACTGTTTAAGATTCAAAGAACAAACTTGGGGTGGTCCGCAGTGAGGTGGAATGATATCAAATGGCACGTTACTGAGATAACGTCTTCTTGGCAGGAGTTTGCAGGACCGTTCTCAATAACACATGTTTCACATGTGAGTGGAGAAATTTAACTCAGTTACAGTATCACGTGACCAAACGGGTAAGAATGACAGCAGAGATAAACAAGGCAACACTGTCTTTGGAAAGGATAAATAGTATTTCTAAGCCTCCGACTGCTGTTCCCAGCCCCGGCTGCGCCCCCACCCCCCACACCCCCCACCCACCAAATCATTCCTCAGTCCCTGCAGATCGGGACTAGAAATGCAGATGAGGTTCTCATAAGTCAATCAAACATTCAGTGATTCCCTCAGCCACTCACAGTTACGTGTGATTCTGTGATGCATGCTTTTTTTAATGACAATCCCTGATTACCTGTGGAGGAGCTCAGAATGCAATCATTTCTATAGGGGATGTCAGTGAAGGGGCTTTTGCAGACCCCATGAACATTTCATACTCAAAGACAAGTCAAAACAGCAGAAGCCCTAGAGGCGTATAGAATGTGCAAGAGGGAACCTCAAAAGGAAAGTAGGAGAGCAATGGTAGGGCAGCACGGTAGCACAAGTGGATAGCACTGTGGCTTCACAGCGCCAGGGTCCCAGGTTCGATTCCCTGCTGCATTACTGTCTGTGCGGAGTCTGCACGTTCTCCCCGTGTCTGCGTGGGTTTCCTCCGGGTGCTCCAGTTTCCTCCCACAGTCCAAAGACGTGCAGGTTAGGTGGATTGGCCATGCTCAATTACCCTTAGTGACCAAAAAGGTTAGGAGGGGTTATTGGGTTACGGGGATAGGGTGGTAGTGAGGGCTTAAGTGGGTCGGTGCAGACTCGATGGGCCGAATGGCCTTCTTCTGCACTGTATGTTCTATATTCAAAAAGGGGACATGAAAGTATACTGCAGGTAAAATAAAGGAAAATCCTAAGTTGTTTTACAAGGACATTAAGGGTAAAAGGATAACTAGCGAAAGAGTCGGGCCCATTAAGGACCACAGGGTAATTTGTGTGTGGAGCCGGAGGATGTAGGTAGGGTGATAAATGAATACTTTGTGTCAATGTTCACTCTGAGAGGGACGATGTGGGTATAGAAATCAGGGAGAAGGACTATGATAAAATTAAAGAGATTAACATAGAGAGGAGGTTCTGAGTGATCTGGGTGGCTTAAAAGTAGTTAAACGTCCAGGCCCAGATGAAATGTATCCCAGGCTGCTGAGTGAAGCAAGGGAGGAAATAGCAGAGGGGCTTGCAATAATTTACAATTCCTTTCTGGCCACAAGAGAGGTGCCGGGGGATTGGAGGATAGTCAATGTGGTTCCATTATTTAAGAAGGGAGGAAGGGATAAAGCAGGAAACTACAGGACAGTCAGTCTAACCTCAGTGGTGGGGAAACTATTGGAAACAATTCTGAGAGACAGAATTACGAATAGATACATAGAACATACAGTGCAGAAGGAGGCCATTCAGCCCATCGAGTCTGCACCGACCCACTTAAGCCCTCACTTCCAGCCTATCCCCATAACCCAATAATCCCTCCTAATCTTTTCTGGAATCTAAGGGCAATTTAGCATGGCCAATCCACCTAACCTGCACGTCTTTGGACTGTGGGAGGAAACCGGAGCACCCGGAGGAAACCCACGCAGACACGGGGAGAACGTGCAGTCTCCGCACAGGCAGTGACCCAGCGGGGAATCAAACCTGGGACCCTGGAGCTGTGAAGCCACAGTGCTAGCCACTTGTAGCTACCGTGCTGCAGAATTAATCTGCATTTGGAGAGGTCGGGATTAATCAAGAACAGTCAGGATGGTTTGGTTAAGGGGAGGTCAGGTCTCACCAACTTGGTTGAGTTTTGCGAAGAGGTTTTGGGGCCTCACGGTAGCATGGTGGTTAGCATCAATGCTTCACAGCTCCAAGGTCCCAGGTTCGATTCCCGGCTGGGTCACTGTCTGTGTGGAGTCTGCACGTCCTCCCCGTGTGTGCGTGGGTTTCCTCCGGGTGCTCCGGTTTCCTCCCACAGTCCAAAGATGTGCGGGTTAGGTGGATTGGCCATGCTAAATTGCCCGTAGTGTAAGGTTAATGGGGGGGATTGTTGGGTTACGGGTATACGGGTTACGTGGGTTTAAGTAGGGTGATCATTGCTCGGCACAACATCGAGGGCCGAAGGGCCTGTTCTGTGCTGTACTGTTCTATGTAATTCTATCTAGGTGACCAGGTGTGTCGAAGAGGGAAATGTGTTGGACGTAGTCTACTTGGGAGTTCTGCAGGGCTTTTGATAAGGTTCCACACGGGAGACTGACAGCGAAGGTGGGATCCAAGGAAATTTGGCAAATTTGCTCCAGAATTGGCTGAGTGGCAGGAAGCAGAGGGTGATGATCGAGGGGTGTTTTTCTGACTGGAAGCCTGTGTCCAGTGGGGTCCCACAGGAATCAGTGTTGGGGTCCCGCGGGGATCAGTGTTGGGGACAGGGATCAGTGTTGGGGTCCCGCAGGGATCAGTGTTGGGGTCCCACAGGGATCAGTGTTGGGGTCCCGCAGGGATCAGTGTTGGGGTCCCACAGGGATCAGTGTTGGGGACAGGGATCAGTGTTGGGGTCCCGCAGGGATTCAGTGTTGGGGACAGGGATCAGTGTTGGGATCCCACAGGGATCAGTGTTGGGATCCCACAGGGATCAGTGTTGGGGCCCCACAGGGATCAGTGTTGGGCTCCAACAGGGATCAGTGTTGGGGTCAGGGATCAGTGTTGGGGTCCCACAGGGATCAGTGTTGGGGTCCCACAGGGATCAGTGTTGGGGTCCCACAGGGATCAGTGTTGGGGTCCCACAGGGATCAGTGTTAGGGACAGGGATCAGTGTTGGTGTCCCACAGGGATCAGTGTTGGGGTCCCACAGGGATCAGTGTTGGGGTCCCACAGGGATCAGTGTTGGTGTCCCACAGGGATCAGTGTTGGGGTCCCAAAGGGATCAGTGTTGGGGTCCCACAGGGATCAGTGTTGGGGTCCCACAGGGATCAGTGTTGGGGTCCCACAGGGATCAGTGTTGGGGTCCCACAGGGATCAGTGTTGGGGTCCCACAGGGATCAGTGTTGGGGTCCCACAGGGATCAGTGTTGGGGTCCCACAGGGATCAGTGTTGGGGTCCCACAGGGATCAGTGTTGGTGTCCCACAGGGATCAGTGTTGGGGTCCCACAGGGATCAGTGTTGGGGTCCCACAGGGATCAGTGTTGGGGTCCCACAGGGATCAGTGTTGGGGTCCCACAGGGATCAGTGTTGGGGTCCCTCAGGGATCAGTGTTGGGGTCCCACAGGGATCAGTGTTGGGGTCCCACAGGGATCAGTGTTGGGGTCCCACAGGGATCAGTGTTGGGGTCCCACAGGGATCAGTGTTGGGGTCCCACAGGGATCAGTGTTGGGGTCCCACAGGGATCAGTGTTGGGGTCCCGCAGGGATCAGTGTTGGGGTCCCACAGGGATCAGTGTTGGGGTCCCACAGGGATCAGTGTTGGGGTCCCGCAGGGATCAGTGTTGGGGTCCCACAGGGATCATTGTTGGCGTCCCACAGGGATCATTTTTGGGGTCCCGCAGGGATCAGTGTTGGGATCCCACAGGGATCAGTGTTGGGGCCCCACAGGGTTCAGTGTTGGGGTCAGGGATCAGTGTTGGGGTCCCACAGGGATCAGTGTTGGGGTCCCACAGGGATCAGTGTTGGGGTCCCACAGGGATCAGTGTTGGGGTCCCACAGGGATCAGTGTTGGGGACGGGGATCAGTGTTGGGGTCCCACAGGGATCAGTGTTGGGGTCCCACAGGGATCAGTGTTGGGGTCCCACAGGGATCAGTGTTGGGCTCCCGCATTGATCAGTGTTGGGGTCCCACAGGGATCAGTGTTGGGGACAGGGATCAGTGTTGGGGACAGGGATCAGTGTTGGGGACAGGGATCAGTGTTGGGGTTCCGCAGGGATCAGTGTTGGGGACAGGGATCAGTGTTGGGGTCCCACAGGGATCAGTGTTGGGGACAAGGATCAGTGTTGGGGTCCCGCAGGGATCAGTGTTGGGGACAGGGATCAGTGTTGGGGTCCCACAGGGATCAGTGTTGGGGACCCACAGGGATCAGTGTTGGGGACAGGGATCAGTGTTGGGGTCCCACAGGGATCAGTGTTGGGGTCCCACAGGGATCAGTGTTGGGGTCCCACAGGGATCAGTGTTGGGGTCCCACAGGGATCAGTGTTGGGGACAGGGATCAGTGTTGGGGTCCGACAGGGATCAGTGTTGGGGTCCCACAGGGATCAGTGTTGGGGTCCCACAGGGATCAGTGTTGGGGTCCCACAGGGATCAGTGTTGGGGTCCCACAGGGATCAGTGTTGGGGTCCCACAGGGATCAGTGTTGGGGTCCCGCAGGGATCAGTGTTGGGGTCCCGCAGGGATCAGTGTTGGGGTCCCGCAGGGATCAGTGTTGGGCTCCCATAGGGATCAGTGTTGAGGACAGGGATCAGTGTTGGGGTCCCACAGGGATCAGCGTTGGGGACAGGGATCAGCGTTGGGGACAGGGATCAGTGTTGGGGTCCCGCAGGGATCAGTGTTGGGGTCCCGCAGGGATCAGTGTTGGGGTCCCGCAGGGATCAGTGTTGGGGTCCCACAGGGATCAGTGTTGGGGTCCCGCAGGGATCAGTGTTAGGGTCCCACAGGGATCAGTGTTGGGGTCCCACAGGGATCAGTGTTGGGGTCCCACAGGGATCAGTGTTGGGGTCCCACAGGGATCAGTGTTGGGGTCCCACAGGGATCAGTGTTGGGGTCACGCAGGGATCAGTGTTGGGGTCACGCAGGGATCAGTGTTGGGGTCCCACAGGGATCAGTGTTTGGGTCCCACAGGGATCAGTGTTGGGGACAGGGATCAGTGTTGGGGACGGGGATCAGTGTTGGGGACGGGGATCAGTGTTGGGGACGGGGATCAGTGTTGGGTTCCCACAGGGATCAGTGTTGGGGTCCCGCAGGGAGCAGTGTTGGGGTCCCACAGGGATCAGTGTTGGGGACAGGGATCAGTGTTGGGGTCCCACAGGGATCAGTGTTGGGGCCGCACAGGGATCAGTGTTGGGGACAGGGATCAGTGTTGGGGTCTCACAGGGATCAGTGTTGGGGTCCCACAGGGATCAGTGTTGGGGACAGGGATCAGTGTTGGGGTCCCACAGGGATCAGTGTTGGGGCCGCACAGGGATCAGTGTTGGGGACAGGGATCAGTGTTGGGGTCCCGCAGGGATCAGTGTTGGGGTCCCACAGGGATCAGTGTTGGGGTCCCGCAGGGAGCAGTGTTGGGGTCCCACAGGGATCAGTGTTGGGGACAGGGATCAGTGTTGGGGTCCCACAGGGATCAGTGTTGGGGCCGCACAGGGATCAGTGTTGGGGTCCCGCAGGGATCAGTGTTGGGGTCCCGCAGGGATCAGTGTTGGGGTCCGACAGGGATCAGTGTTGGGGTCCCACAGGGATCAGTGTTGGGGTCCCACAGGGATCAGTGTTGGGGTCCCACAGGGATCAGTGTTGGGGTCCCACAGGGATCAGTGTTGGGGTCCCACAGGGAGCAGTGTTGGGGTCCCACAGGGATCAGTGGCAAATGGAATTGTGGTAGTATGACTAGGAAGATCATATTACCTTAGAACCAAGCTGCCCATTGGCCCAGGCAAGTCATGTGCCTCTCTGCCAATTGGCTGTGGCTAATCATGTGACTCCCCGCCGATTGGCCGAGAGGATGGTAGCTCCGCCTACAAGGCAGGGTATGAAAGCTCATACCAGCTGGCAGCCGGCCTTTCCTTGGACGACCACTGCCGAGCTCACATCTAGCTTATTAAAGCCTGATATTTCGATCCTCTCTACGACTCGTGTCCGTTTGATGGTACATCAGGAATTCAATCCGGATAAGTGTGAGGTGATGTACTTGGGTAGGACAAACAAGGCAATGGATACAGGATAAATGGCAGGACCCTGGGAAGCTCCGAGGATCAGAGGGACCTTGCTGTGCATGTACACCCGTCCCTTAAGGTAGCAGAGCAGGTTAAGAAGGCACATGCTATACTTGCCTTTATTAGCCGAGGCACAGAGTTTAAGAGCAGGGAGGTTATGCTGGAACTGTATAAACGTTGGTTAGGCCACAGCGAGAGTATTGTGAGCAGTTCTGGAATCCACATTATAGGAGGGATGTGATAGCCACTGGAAAGGGAGCAGAGGAGATTTACCAGGATGTTGCCTGGGCCGGAGAGTTTTAGTTATGGAGAGAGATTGGATAGACTGGGGTTGTTTTCCTTGGAGCAGAGGAGACTGAGGAGGGGGACATAATATAATAGTAATCTTTATTGTCACAAGTGGGCATACATTGCAATGAAGTTACTATGAAAAGCCCCTAGTCGCCACATTCCGGCGCCTGTTCGGGTACACAGAGGGATTCAGAATGTCCAATTCACCTAACAGCACGTCTTTCGGAAGTAGTGGGAGGAAACTGAAACTTTTGTACTCAGAGAACGGTGGAAGTCTGGAACTCACTGCCTGAAAGGGTGTTTCACACTATTGCTTCACAGCACCTGGGCCCCAGGTTCAATTCCCGGCTTGGGTCACTATCTGTGCGGAGTCTGCATGTTCTCCCCATGTCTGCGTGGGTTTCCTCCGGGTGCTCCAGTTTCCTCTCAAGTTCTGAAAGACGTGCTGTTAGGTGAATTGGACATTCTGAATTATCCCTCTGTGTACCCGAACAGGCGCCGGAATGTGGCGACTAGGGGCTTTTCACAGTAACTTCATTGCAGTGTTAATGTAAGCCTACTTGTGACAATAATAAAGATTATGATTGTTATTATCTCTCCTCATATGACAGTCCCGCCATCCCAGGAATCAGCCGAGTAAACCTTTGCTGCGCTCCCTCCACAGCAAGAACATCCTTCCTCAGAGAAGGAGACCAAAACTTCTCACAATACTCCAGGTGTGGCCTCACCAAGGCCCTGTACAATTGCAGCAACACATCCCTGCTTCTATACTCAAAACCTCTCGCTATGAAGGCCAACATACCATTAGCCTTCTTTACCGCCTGCTGCACCTGCATGCTTACCTTCAGTGACTGGTGCACAAGGACACCCAGGTCCCGTTGCACATTCCCCTCTCTGACCTTGTAAAAGTTTCCAAATGAGGGCCAGCAGCATGGTTCGATTCCCGTACCAGCCTCCCCGGACAGGCGCCGGAATGTGGCGACTAGGGGCTTTTCACAGTAACTTCATTGAAGCCTACTCGTGACAATAAGCGATTTTCATTTCATTAAATAGAATGAGTCTTTTAGTGTTAGAAAACTGGGCCAAGTCCAAAATAACTTGGGCTACGTTCTTGTCATCATTTCTTTTCTAACCAGTGACATGACCAAACTGATGTTATCTGCAAGGATATTCTAGCCTGGGAAACTGGCTACGTGGCATGGTTTAGGTTTTGGAATGACAAAGTGAAGTGAAATTCCAGTGAGAATAATCAGCCCCATCATCGTGTAACAATTATTAAAGACTATTTATTAAATTAAAGGAAAGACCAAATACACCTGAACACGACTACACCAGACAATTAAGTATATGAACCACTGAACACATACACACAGTTTATATAGAAAATACACCTTGTTTCAAAATAGATCTACAATCCCTGAACCGCTTACGACTTCTTCTGTCCACCAAACAATATCCAAATTAAATAGACATAGAAGTTACATCGCGGTTATAATTACCACACAATACAACATAGAACGTAGAACAGTACAGCACAGTACAGGCCCTTCAGCCCACGATGTTGTGCCGACCATTTATCCTAATCTAAGATCAACCTAACCTACACCCCTTCAATTTACTGCTGTCCATGTGCCTGTCCAAGAGTCGCATAAATGACTCGGACCCCACCACCTCTGCTGGCAGTGCATTCCACACACCCACCACTCTCTGTGCAAAGAACCTACCTCTGACATCTCCCCTATACCTTCCTCCAATCACCTTAAAATTCTGTCCCCTCATGACAGCCATTTCCACCCTGGGGAAAAGTCTCTGGCTATCCACTCTATCCATGCCTCTCATCACCTTGTACACCTTTATCAAGTCACCTCTCTGCCTTCTTTTCTCCAATGAGAAAAGCCCTCGCTCCCTCAACCTTTCTTCATAAGACATGCCCTCCAGTCCAGGCAGCATCCTGGTAAATCTCCTCTGTACCCTCTCCAAAGCATCCACATCCTTCCTATAATGAGGCGACCAGAACTGGACACAATATTCCAAGTTTGGTCTAACTAGAGTTTTATAAAGCTGCAGCAAAACCTCGCGGCTCTTAAACTCAATCCCCCTGTTAATGAAAGCCAACACACCATACGCCTTCTTAACAACCCTATCAATCTGGGTGACAACTTTGAGGGATCTATGTACGTGGACCCCAAGATCCCTCTGTTTCTCCACACTTCCAAGAATCCTGCCTTTAACCCTGTAATCAGCATTCAAGAATGATGATCAGGTCTGGGCAACATCCTTTCTTGGGTCACCGAACATATTTAAACTCCCCTGATGAAGGTCCCTGCATTGCCTTGGCTCGAAGATTTTGGGGTTGTTAGATATAAAACGTGGCCTCCATGCTGCCAGCTGGAATCTGGCTTGCCTACTTCTAAGGCTGCTCTATGTCAAAAGGCCTCTCTTGCTTCTGAGGGTCCTGGCAATAATATCTTCGCTCCAGTTTCATTTTGCCTTCTGTATATTTTGCTGTTTGTCCTGATCAAATTCCTTGAGTGTAGAGATTAGCATATATATACCTCATTGTTCTTCCAATCGTCTAACTGATCTGTTTCTAATGACAGAGAATTCACACCTGATCATATCTGCTAATCCCGTTACTGGGAATGATCATCCCATCCTGTTTTTTTATAGGCTGGCTACTGCTGTTGCTAGGCAGATTTCTACCTACCGCTGGGCATATCACATCCTATTGTGTCTTGTTAAATTTAGGTTACTGGGCAGATCCTTATTGATCAACCATTGACTGTATAATGGACAGGAGACGATTGGTTTGGAGATCCAAATAGACAAAGAGTTGTCAAGACTCTGTTGGCTGCTGTTTATTTCTGCCTTGGGGAATTACTGCACTCATGTTTGACCATGTTTCAAGACAATTATACTTCAGGGAGGCACCTTCTCAGAGAAAAATGTCTCCTCAGCTCCACCTTAAATAAGTGACCCCTTATTTTTAAACACTGTCCCCCTACTTCTAGATTCTTTCACAAGAGGAAACATCCTCTCCACATCCACCCTGTCAAGATCCCTCAGGACCTTATACATTTCAATCAAGTTGCCTCTTACTTTGCTAAACTTAGTTGTATCTTCCCACATGTCCGGTGTAACCATGTCGATTAGAATCAATACTACTCTTGAAAAATGGAAACTAGGCACCATGACCTCTGAGAGGGAGGTTGGAGGTGAGCATGCAGGTCACCACAAATCACCAGGGAGTCTAAAGGGAGAGAGGGGGCAATGGACAGCTCTCGGGGAGGGGGGGGGGGGGGGGGATAGCCAAGGAGAAGGTTGTTGTTGGGAGGTCTGTAATTGATCTATTGGCAGGGGTTTCTGAGCGGTTGTGGGGGGTCGGTGAGGTTGGGGTGTTTTACTGTGCTATGCGATCTGGCTAGCTGGGCTGAGCTGGGCTGAGCTGGGCTAGGCAGGGCAGGGCTGGGCTGGGCTGGGCTGGGCTGGGCGGTGCTCAGCTGGGCTGGGCTGGGTAGGGTTGAGCTGGGCTGAGCTGGGCTGGGTTGAGCTGGACTGGGCTGGGCTGGGCTGGGCTGGGCTGGGCTGGGCTGGGCTGGGTAGGGTTGAGCTGGGTAGGGTTGAGCTGGGCTGGGCTGAGTAGGGTTGGGCTGGGCTGGGCTGGGCTGGGCTGGGCTGGGCTAGGCTAGGCTGGGCAGGGCTGGGCAGGGCTGGGCAGGGCTGGGCAGGGCTGGGCAGGGCTGAGCTGAGCTGGGCTGGGCTGGGCAGGGCTGGGCTGGGTTGAGCTGGGCAGGGCTGGGTTGAGCTGGGCTGGGTTTAGCTGGGCTGGGCTGAGCTGGGCTGGGCTGAGCTGGGCTGGGCTGGGCTGGGCTGGGCTGGGCTGGGCTGGGCTGGGCTGGGCAGGGCTGGGCTGGGCTGGGCTGGGCAGGGCTGGGCAGGGCTGGGTTGGGCTGGGCTGGGCTGGGCTGGGCTGGGCTGGGCAGGGCTGGGCTGGGCTGAGCTGGGCTGGGCTGGGCTGGGCCATCACATCATGTCGACCAACACTGTCATGAACAGATACATCTGCAGCAGGCAGGTTGGTGAGGATGAGGCCAAGTATATTTTTCCCTCTTGTTGGTTCCCTGACCACCGGCTGCAGACCCAGCCCCGCTGTGATGTCCTTTAGGACCCGGCTAGCTCAGTTTGTGGTGGTACCGAGCCACCCTTGGTGATGGACATTGAAGTCTCCACCCAGAGCATATTCTGCACCCTTGTCACCCTCAGAACCTTGTCCATGTTTGACCTGGTGCCTTGAGACTTCATGGGGTCCAGAGTTGATGTTAGGAACTCCCAGGGAACTTCCTCCTAAGTGTGAGTGCGTCAGTGTCAGAGTGAGTGTGAGTGTCTCAGTGTCAGTGTGTCAGTGTCTGTGTGGGTGTCAGTGTGAGGGTGTGTCAGTGTAAGTGTGTCAGTATCAGTGTGAGTTTCAGTGTGAGTGTGTCAGTCTGAGTATCAATGTGTCAGTGTCAGTGTGAGTGTGTCAGTGTCAGTGTGAGTGTGTCAGTGAGTCAGTGTGTCAGTTTCAGTGTCAGTGTGCGTGTGTCAATGACAGTGTGAGTGTGTCAGTGTCAGTGTGTGAGTGTGAGTGTATCAGTGTCAGTGTGTCAGTATGTCAATGTCAGTGTCAGTGTGTGTGTCAGTGTCAGTATGGGTGTGTCAGTGCAGCAGTGTGAGTGTTAGTGTCGCAGTGTCAGTGTGTCAGTGTCAGCGTGTCAGTGTGTGTGTGTCCGTGTCAGTGTGAGTGTCAGTGCGAGAGTGCAGTGTGAGTGTGTCAGTGGCAATGTGTCAGTTTTCAGTGTGGGTGGGTCAGTGTGAGAGTGTCAGTGTCAGTGTGTGTGTGTCAGTGTGTCATTGTGAGGGTGTCAGTGTGAGTGTCAGTGTGTCAGGGTCAGTGTGTCAGTGTCCGTGTGGCAGTGTGTTAGTGTGTCTGTGTGGGTGTCAGTCTAAGTGTGTCAGTATCAGTGTGAGTTTCAGTGTGAGTGTCAGTGTGAGTGTCAGTGTGAGTGTCAGTGTGAGTGTCAGTGTGTGTGTCAGTGTGAGTGTCAGTGTGAGTGTCAGTGTGAGTGTCAGTGTGAGTGTCAGTGTGAATGTGTCAGCGTCAGTGTCAGTGTGTCAGTGTGAGTATGTCAGTGTGAGTGTGTCAGTCTGAGTATCAGTGTGTCAGTGTGAGTGTGAGTGTGGCAGTGTCAGTGTGTCAGTGTGTCAGTATCAGTTCCTCAGTGTCTGTGTGAGTGTGTCAGTGTTAGTGCATGTGCCAGTGTCATTATGAGTGTGTCAGTGTGAGTGTTTCAGTGCCAGTGCGATGGTGTCAGTGTGTGTGTCAGTGTCAGTGTGAGTGTTTCAGTGTCAGTGTGGCAGTGTCAGTGTCAGTGTCAGTGTGTCAGTGTCAGTGTGAGTTTGTCAGTGTAAGAGTGTCAGTGTGAGTGGTCAGTGCCAGTGTGAGTGTGTCAGTGTGTCAGTGTCATTTTGTCAGTGTGTGTCAGTGGCAGTGTGAGTGTGTCAGTGTGAGTGTGTCAGTGTCAGTCTGTGTGTCAGTGTCATTGTCAGTGATTGTGCCAGTGTGAGTGTGAGTGTTTCAGTGTCAGTGATGAGTCTGTCAGTGACTGTGTCTCTGTGTGTCAGTGTCAGTGTGAGTGTGTCAGTGTGAGTGTGAGTGTGTCAGTGAGAGTGTGAGTGTGTCAGTGTGAGTGTGTCAGTGTCAGTGTGAGTGTCAGTGTGAGTGTGTCAGTGTGAATGTGTGTCAGTCTGAGTATCAATGTGTCAGTGTCAGTGTGAGTGCGGGAGTGAGAGTGCGGGGGTGTCAGTGTGAGTGTGGCAGTGTGAGTGTGTCAGTGTCAGTGTGTGTGCCAGTGTCAGTGTGTCAGTTTCAGTGTCAGTGTGAGTGTGTCAATGTCAGTGTGAGTGTCCATGACAGTGTTAGTGTGTCAGTGTGTCAGTTTCAGTGTCAGTGTGTGTGTCAGTGTCAGTATGGGTGTGTCAGTGCAGCAGTGTGAGTGTTAGTGTCGCAGTGTCAGTGTGTCAGTGTCAGCGTGTGTGTCAGTATCAGTGGCTGTGTGTGTGTGTCAGTGTGAGTCTCTCAGTGTCAGTGTGTCAGTGTGAGTGGGTCAGCGTGTCTGTCAGTGTAAGTGTGTGTCAGTGTCAGTGTGTCAGTGTAAGTGTGTCAGCATGAGTGTGCCAGTGTCAGTTTCAGTGTCAGTGTGTCAGTGTCAGTGGGTCAGCGTGTGTGTCAGTGTAAGTGTGTGTCAGTGTCAGTGTGTCAGTGTAAGTGTGTCAGCATGAGTGTGTCCGTGTCAGTTTCAGTGTCAGTGTGTCAGTGTGTCAGTGTGAGTCTCTCAGTGTGAGTGTGTCAGTGTGAGTGTGTCAGTGTCAGTGTCTCAGTGTCAGTGTCTCAGTGTCAGTGTCTCAGTGTCAGTGTCTCAGTGTCTCAGTGTGAGTGTGTCAGTGTGAGTGTGTCAGCGTGTGTGTCAGTGTAAGTGTGTGTCAGTGTCAGTGTGTCAGCGTGAGTGTGTCTGTGTCAGTGTGAGTGTCAGTGCGAGAGTTCAGTGTGAGTGTGTCAGTGTGTGTGTCAGAGGCAATGTGTCAGTGTCCATGTGAGTGTGTCAGTGTCAGTGTCAGTTTTTCAGCGCCAGTTTGTCAGTGTGGCTGGGTCAGTGTGAGTGTGGCAGTGTGTTAGTGTGTCTGTGTGGGTGGCAGTGTCAGTGTGTCAGTGTGTCAGTGTGAGTGTGTCAGTGTCAGTGTGTCAGTGTGTCAGTGTCAGTGTGTCAGTGTCAGTGTCAGTGTCAGTGTGAGTGTGTCTGTGCCAGTGTGAGTGTCAGTGCGAGAGTGCAGTGTGGGTGGGTCAGTGTGAGTGTCAGTGTGAGAGTGTCCGTGTCAGTGTGTCCGTGTGGCAGAGTGAGTGTCAGTGTGTCAGTGTCAGTGTGTCAGTGTCCGTGTGGCAGAGTGTCTGTGTGGGTGTCAGTGTGAGTGTGTCAGTATCAGTGTGTCAGTGTCAGTGTCAGTGTCTCAGTCTCAGTGTGTCAGTGTGGCAGTGTGTTAGTGTGTCTGTGTGGGTGTCAGTCTAAGTGTGTCAGTATCATTGTGGGTTTCAGTGTGAATGTGTCAGTGTCAGTGTGTCAGTGTGAGTATGTCAGTCTGAGTATCAGTGTGTCAGTGTGTCAGTGTGTCTGTGTGAGTGTGTCAGTGTTAGTGCATGTGCCAGTGTCATTATGAGTGTGTCAGTGTGAGTGTTTCAGTGCCAGTGCGATGGTGTCAGTGTGAGTGTGTCAGTGTCAGTGTGAGTGTGCCAGTGTCAGTGAGTCAGTGTCAGTGTGTCAGTGTGAGTTTGTCAGTGTGAGAGTGTGTGTCAGTGTGTGAGTGTGTGAGTGTGTCAGTGTGAGTGTCAGTGTGAGTGGGTCAGTGTAACAGTGTGTGTCAGTGTGAGTGTGTCAGTGTGAGTGTCAGTGTGTCAGTGTCAGTATGGGTGTGTCAGTCTCAGTGTGTCAGTGTGAGTGTGTCAGTGTGGGTGTCAGTGTGAGTGTGTGTGTCAGTGTGTGTGTGTGTCAGTGTGAGTGTGTCAGTCTCAGTGTGTCAGTGTGGCAGTGTGTCAGTGTGAGTGTCAGTGTCCGTGTGGCAGTGTGTTAGTGTGTCTGTGTGGGTGTCAGTCTAAGTGTGTCAGTATCATTGTGGGTTTCAGTGTGAATGTGTCAGTGTGTCAGTGTGAGTATGTCAGTGTGAGTGTGTCAGTCTGAGTATCAGTGTGTCAGTGTGAGTGTGAGTGTGGTAGTGTCAGAGTGGCAGTGTCAGTGTGTCAGTGTGTCAGTGTGTCAGTGTGTCAGTGTGTGAGTGTGTCAGTGTTAGTGCATGTGCCAGTGTCATTATGAGTGTTTCAGTGCCAGTGCGATAGTGTCAGTGTGAGTGTGTCAGTGTCAGTGTGAGTTTGTCAGTGTGAGTGTGTCAGTGTCAGTGTGTGTGCCAGTGTGAGTGTGCCAGTGTCAGTGAGTCAGTGTCAGTGTGCCTGTGTCAGTGTCAGTGTGTGTGTGTCAGTGTGAGTGCGTCAGTGTCAGAGTGAGTGTGAGTGTCTCAGTGTGGCAGTGCGTCAGTGTCTGTGTGGGTGTCAGTGTGAGTGTGTGTCAGTGTAAGTGTGTCAGTATCAGTGTGAGTTTCAGTGTGAATGTGCCAGTGTGAGTGTGTCAGTCTGAGTATCAATGTGTCAGTGTCAGTGTGAGTGCGGGAGTGTCAGTGTGAGTGTGTCAGTGTCAGTGAGTCAGTGTGTCAGTTTCAGTGTCAGTGTGTGTGTGTCAATGACAGTGTGAGTGTGTCAGTGTCAGTGTATGAGTGTGAGTGTATCAGTGTGAGTGTGTCAGTGTCAGTGTCAGTATGGGTGTGTCAGTGCAGCAGTGTGAGTGTTAGTGTCGCAGTGTCAGTGTGTCAGTGTGTCAGTGCGTGTGTCAGTATCAGTGTCAGTGTGTGTGTGTGTGTCAGTGTGTCAGTGTGAGTCTCTCAGTGTGAGTGTGTCAGTGTGTGTGTCAGTGTCAGTGTCAGTGTGTCAGTGTCAGTGTGTCAGTGTGTGTGTCAATGTCAGTGTGTGTGTCAGCGTGTGTGTCAGTGTAAGTGTGTGTCAGTGTCACTGTGTCCGTGTGAGTGTGTCCGTGTGAGTGTGTCAGTGTCAGTGTCAGTTTTTCAGCTCCAGTTTGTCAGTGTGGGTGGGTCAGTGTGAGTGTGTCAGTGTCAGTGTCAGTGTGTGTGTGTGTCAGTGTGAGAGTGTGTGTGTGTGTCAGTGTGAGTGTGTCAGTGTGTCAGTGTCAGTTCCTCAGTGTCTGTGTGAGTGTGTCAGTGTTAGTGCATGTGCCAGTGTCATTATGAGTGTGTCAGTGTGAGTGTGTCAGTGTGAGTGTTTCAGTGTCAGTGTCAGTGTGAGTTTGTCAGTGTGAGTGTGTCAGTGTCAGTGTGTGAGTGTCAGTGTGCATGTGTCAATGTAAGTGTGAGTGTGAGTGTGTCAGTGTCCATGTGAGTGTTTCAGTGTCAGTGTGGCAGTGTCAGTGTCAGTGTGAGTTTGTCAGTGTAAGAGAGTCAGTGTGAGTGCGTCAGTGTCAGAGTGAGTGTGAGTGTCTCAGTGTGTCAGTGCCAGTGTCTGTGTGGGTGTCAGTGTGAGTGTGTGTCAGTGTAAGTGTGTCAGTATCAGTGTGAGTTTCAGTGTGAATGTGCCAGTGTGAGTGTGTCAGTGTGAGTATGTCAGTGTGAGTGTGTCAGTCTGAGTATCAATGTGTCAGTGTCAGTGTCAGTGTGACTGCAGGAGTGTCAGTGTGAGTGTGGCAGTGTGAGTGTGTCAGTGTCAGTGTGTGTGCCAGTGTGAGTGTGCCAGTGTCAGTGAGTCAGTGTGTCAGTTTCAGTGTCAGTGTGCGTGTGTCAATGACAGTGTGAGTGTGTCAGTGTCAGTGTGTGAGTGTGAGTGTATCAGTGTCAGTGTGTCAGTATGTCAGTATGTCAGTGTCAGTGTGTCAGTGTGAGTGTGTCAATGTCAGTGTCAGTGTGTGTGTCAGTGTCAGTATGGGTGTGTCAGTGCAGCAGTGTGAGTGTTAGTGTCGCAGTGTCAGTGTGTCAGTGTGTCAGTGTGAGTCTCTCAGTGTGAGTGTGTCAGTGTGAGTGTGTCAGTGTCAGTGTGTCAGTTTCAGTGTGAGTGTGTCAGCGTGTATGTCAGTGTAAGTGTGTGTCAGTGTCACTGTGTCCGTGTGAGTGTGTCCGTGTCAGTGTGAGTGTCAGTGCGAGAGTGCAGTGTGAGTGTGTCAGTGTGAGTGTGTCAGTGTCAGTGTCTCAGCTCCAGTTTGTCAGTGTGTGTGTGTCAGTGTGAGTGTTTCAGTGTGAATGTGCCAGTGTGTCATTGTCAGTGTCAGTGTGTCAGTGTGAGTTTCAGTGTGTCAGTGTGTCAGTGTGAGTGTCAGTGTGTCAGTGTCAGTGTGTCAGTGTGTCAGTGTGGGTGTCAGTGTGAGTGTCAGTGTCAGTGTGTCAGTGTCAGTGTCAGTGTGAGTGTCAGTGTGAGTGTGTCAGTGTCAGGTGTGTCAGTGTCAGTGTGTGTGTGTGTCAGTGTCAGTGTGTCAGTGTGAGTGTGTCAGTCTGAGTATCAGTGTGTCAGTGTGAGTGTGAGTGTGGCAGTGTCAGTGGCAGTGTGTCAGTGTGTCAGTTGTCAGTGTGTCAGTATCAGTTCCTCAGTGTCTGTGTGAGTGTGTCAGTGTTAGTGCATGTGCCAGTGTCAGTGTGAGTGTTTCAGTGCCAGTGTGAGTGTTTCAGTGTCAGTGTGTCAGTGTCAGTGTGTGAGTGTCAGTGTGCATGTGTCAATGTAAGTGTGAGTGTGAGTGTGTCAGTGTCCATGTGAGTGTTTCAGTGTCAGTGTGGCAGTGTCAGTGTCAGTGTGAGTTTGTCAGTGTAAGAGTGTCAGTG
>NC_052154.1:198064330-198226972 GCF_902713615.1 Scyliorhinus canicula | reverse complement strand
AGAACACACACCCCCCCCCCCCAACTGCCGGAACACACACCCCCCCCCCCCAACTGCCGGAACACACACACCCCCCCCCCCCCAACTGCCAACACACACACCCCCCCCCCAACTGCCGGAACACACCCCCCCCCCCCAACTGCCGGAACACACACACCCCCCCCCCCAAACTGCCGAACACACCACCCCCCCCCCAACTGCCAGAACACCCCCCCCCCCCCCAACTGCCGGAACACACACCCCCCCCCCCAACTGCCGGAACACACCACCCCCCCCCCCAACTGCCGGAACACACACACCCCCCCCCCCCAACTGCCGGAACACACCCCCCCCCCCCCAACTGCCGGAACACACAACACCCCCCCCCCAACTGCCGGCACACACCCCCCCCCCCCAACTGCCAGAACACCCCCCCCCCCCCCTGCCGGAACACACACCCCCCCCCAACTGCCGGAACACACACACACACCCCCCCCAACTGCCGGAACACACACCCCCCCCAACTGCCGGAACACACACACCCCCCCCCCCCAACTGCCGGAACACACACACCCCCCCCCCCCCCAACTGCCGGAACTACACACCCCCCCCCCCCCAACTGCGGAACACACACACCCCCCCCCCCAACTGCCGGAACACACACACCCCCCCCCCCCACTGCCGGAACACACACACCCCCCCCCCCCCCAACTGCCGGAACACCACACCCCCCCCCCCCCCCAACTGCCGGAACACACACACCCCCCCCCCCCCCCTGCCGGAACACACACACACCCCCCCCCCCCCCAACTGCCGGAACACACACACCACCCCCCCCCCCCCCCCCCCCCAACTGCCAGGTCTGTCTCTCTCTCTCCTCCTTATCCTCCAAAAACGCCGGGTCTCACCACTTCCGCAGCTGGAGAAACTGACGCGTATCGCGTCAGTCAGCTGCTAGCCCCTCCGGGAACAGAGAATAGCGGCCTTAAAGAAGGGCCCCGGCGCCGGAGTGATTAACACCGATTTTTTTTCGCAGGCAACCCGCGTTACGAAGGGCTACGGAGAATCCCGCCCCTGGTTAGAAGTGAACAGTGGTTTTAATTGTTTTACAACAGAGCCTGCCTGTAACGAGATGAACTCGAGATGAACTGGCAGGCAGGCTCACAGCACTGATCTTTTATACTTCCGGCTGGGGGAGGAGCCATGGGCGGCGGAGCCCAGTACAAATTCCTCATCTCCCCCTATGGGCAGGGCCGCGCCATTACACACAATCCGGTACAGAGTACAGGCTCAATACATGTGGTGCAATACAGTGTGAATTACTGAGGTTTATAATTCACCACACTGGGCAACAGATGTTATCGGCTGATGATGTCTATCTGGAGGCTGCAGACCGATGTGGAGACCCGCCAGAATGATGCCCATGCTGCGACCAGGGTGTGATTGAGCGGTGCTTCAGAAGGCTAAGAGGAGGCATGAGGAAAGGATAGCAGGCTGCGCTAAAACAAGTAGTAAAATATTCTTCAAACATATTAATGGTAAAAGATTAATGAAGGATAGAGTGGGGCCCATAAGGGACAAGCAGGGTAAACTACTCACTGAAGCGGAGAGTATGACAGTGGTCCTAAATGAATACTTATTTCTGTCTTTACTAAAATAGAAGATGGTAACAATGCCCAGTTGAAAATGCGGGTGTTGAGCAACTGAGCAGCACAGTGATCGATAAAGTAAAGGTGGTAAAAAGGTTGGCACACTCCAGGTGGAGGAGTCACCAGGCCCAGATGGGAAGCATCCAAGATTGCTGACAGAGGTAAGGGAGCATATTGCGGAGCCGTTGGCAGACATTTTCCAGGCCTATCTGAACACAGGATTAGCCACGGGGGCTGGGGGATTACAAATGTGATGACGTTGTTTAAGAAAGGAGTAAAGGATTACCCAGGAAACCAGAAATCTATCAGCTTGGCATCAATTGTGGGAAAACTGATGGAGGCCATAAATATACATTTAGAAAAAAATAAGTTAATAGGAGACAGTCAACAAGGCTTTGTCAAGGGCAGGTAATGTCTGAGAAGTTGAATTGATCCCTTTGACAAAGTGACACAGGTAGTGGATGAGGGTGGTGCTGTGGATGTTGTATATTTGGACTTTCAGAAAGCATTTGATACAGTGCCACATGGCAGGTTAGTTAGCAAATTAAAAATGCTTGGGATTGGTGGGTCCTTGGCAGCATGGATTAGAAGTTGGCAAAGAGATAGGAAACAGAGGGAAGGTATAGATGGGCATTTCTCAGACTGGAGACGAGTTGAAAGTGGGGCTCCCCAAGGCTCAGTGTTGGGAACCTTGCTTTTTCTGATTTCTATAATTGATTTTGAAGTTAGTGTTGAGGGCAAAATCTCTAAACTTGCAAATGTCACTAAGCTCGGGAGAATAGGTAATTGTGAGGATGACGCTGAGCGACTTCAGAGGGACATTGACAAGTTGGCCAAATGGGCAGATACCTGGCAGATTAACTTCAATGCAGCGAAATGTGAGGTAATGCATTTTAGTAGAAGAAACCTGGGGAGACAGTATCGGCTCAATGGTACAACAGGGGCAGAGGGACCTCGGGGTCCAAGTGCATCATTCTCTGAAGGTGGCCAGGCAAGTTGAACAGTTGTTAAGAAGGCTAATGGCATCCTGGGGTTTAGAAATAGAAGCATAGAGAATAAAAACAAAGAAGTGATGTTGCACCTCTACAAATCATTGGTCAGACCACATTTGGAGTATTGTGTTCAGTTCTGGGCACCTTATTTAAGGAAGGATGTTTAAATCCTGGAGAGAGTGCAGAGGAGATTTACTAGAATGATACCAGGAATGGGGAATTTTAGACACAGGGAAAGATTGGAGAAATTGGGCTTGTTCTACTTGGAGCAGAGAAGATCTAAGAGGCGACCTTATTGAGGTGTTCACAATTCTGAATAATTTTGACAGGGTAAAGGAGAATATTCAGTTTCCACTGGTTGGTAAGACAGTGACTGGGGGGGGGGGGGGGGGGTCACAATTTCAAGATGGTCAGCAAGAGAGCTCGGAGTGAGATGAGGAGAAACGTCTTTACTCAGAGAGTTGTTGGGGATGGAATGTGCTGCCTGGGAGAGTTGTTGGGGTTTGGAATGTGCTGCCTGGGAGAGTTGTTGGGGATGGAATGCGCTGCCTGGGAGAGTTGTTGGGGTTTGGAATGTGCTGTCTGGGAGAGTTGTTGGGGATGGAATGTGCTGCCTGGGAGAGTTGTTGGGGTTTGGAATGTGCTGCCTGGGAGAGTTGTTGGGGATGGAATGCGCTGCCTGGGAGAGTTGTTGGGGATGGAATGTGCTGCCTGGGAGAGTTGTTGGGGTTTGGAATGTGCTGCCTGGGAGAGTTGTTGGGGTTGGAATGCGCTGCCTGGGAGAGTTGTTGGGGATGGAATGTGCTGCCTGGGAGAGTTGTTGGGGTTTGGAATGTGCTGCCTGGGAGAGTTGTTGGGGATTGGAATGTGCTGCCTGGGAGAGTTGTTGGGGATTGGAATGTGCTGCCTGGGAGAGTTGTTGGGGTTTGGAATGTGCTGCCTGGGAGAGTTGTTGGGGATGGAATGTGCTGCCTGGGAGAGTTGTTGGGGTTTGGAATGTGCTGCCTGGGGAGTTGTTGGGGTTTGGAAGTGCCTGCTGGGAGAGGTGTTGGGGTTTGGAATGCGCTGCCTGGGAGAGTTGTTGGGGATGGAATGTGCTGCCTGGGAGAGTTGTTGGGGATTGGAATGTGCTGACTGGAGAGTTGTTGGGGTATGGAATGTGCTGCCTGGGAGAGTTGTTGGGGATTTGGAATGTGCTGTCTGGGAGAGTTGTTGGGGTATGGAATGTGCTGCCTGGGAGAGTTGTTGGGGATGGAATGTGCTGTCTGGGAGAGTTGTTGGGGTGGAATGTGCTGCCTGGGGAGAGTTGTTGGGGATGGAATGTGCTGCCTGGGAGAGTTGTTGGGGATGGAAGGTGCTGCCTGGGAGAGTTGTTGGGGATGGAATGTGCTGTCCGGGAGAGTTGTTGGGGATGGAATGTGCTGCCTGGGGAGAGTTGTTGGGGATGGAATGTGCTGCTGGGAGAGTTGTTGGGGTTTGGAATGCGCTGCCTGGGAGAGTTGTTGGGGATGGAATGCGCTGCCTGGGAGAGTTGTTGGGGTTTGGAATGTGCTGCCTGGGAGAGTTGTTGGGGTTTGGAATGCGCTGCCTGGGAGAGTTGTGGTTTGGAATGTGCTGTGGGAGAGTTGTTGGGGATGGAATGCGCTGCCTGGGAGAGTTGTTGGGGTTGGAATGTGCTGCCTGGGAGAGTTGTTGGGGTTTGGAATGTGCTGCCTGGGAGAGTTGTTGGGGTTTGGAATGTGCTGCCTGGGAGAGTTGTTGGGGTTTGGAATGTGCTGCCTGGGAGAGTTGTTGGGGATGGAATGTGCTGCCTGGGAGAGTTGTTGGGGATGGAATGTGCTGCCTGGGAGAGTTGTTGGGGATGGAATGCGCTGCCTGGGAGAGTTGTTGGGGATGGAATGTGCTGCCTGGGAGAGTTGTTGGGGTTTGGAATGTGCTGCCTGGGAGAGTTGTTGGGGATGGAATGTGCTGCCTGGGAGAGTTGTTGGGGATGGAATGTGCTGTCTGGGAGAGTTGTTGGGGATGGAATGTGCTGCCTGGGAGAGTTGTTGGGGATGGAATGTGCTGCCTGGAGAGTTGTTGGGGTTTGGAATGTGCTGCCTGGGAGAGTTGTTGGGGTTTGGAATGCGCTGCCTGGGAGAGTTGTTGGGGTTTGGAATGTGCTGCCTGGGAGAGTTGTTGGGGTTGGAATGTGCTGTCTGGGAGAGTTGTTGAGGATGGAATGCTGCTGCCTGGGAGAGTTGTTGGGGTTTGGAATGTGCTGCCTGGGAGAGTTGTTGGGGTTTGGAAT
This sequence comes from Scyliorhinus canicula, assembly GCF_902713615.1. NCBI lineage: Eukaryota > Metazoa > Chordata > Chondrichthyes > Carcharhiniformes > Scyliorhinidae > Scyliorhinus > Scyliorhinus canicula. The sequence goes on along the minus strand of NC_052154.1, from coordinate 198,222,062 downwards.
GTGCTGCCTGGGAGAGTTGTTGGGGTTGGAATGTGCTGCCTGGGAGAGTTGTTGGGGATGGAATGTGCTGCCTGGAGAGTTGTTGGGGATTGAATGTGCTGCCTGGGAGAGTTGTTGGGGATGGAATGTGCTGCCTGGGAGAGTTGTTGGGGATGGAATGTGCTGCCTGGGAGAGTTGTTGGGGTTTGGAATGTGCTGCCTGGGAGAGTTGTTGGGGATGGAATGTGCTGCCTGGGAGAGTTGTTGGGGATGGAATGTGCTGCTCTGGGAGAGTTTGTGGGGATGGAATGTGCTGCCTGGGAGAGTTGTTGGGGATGGAATGTGCTGCCTGGGAGAGTTGTTGGGGATGGAATGTGCTGCCTGGGAGAGTTGTTGGGGATGGAATGTGCTGCCTGGGAGAGTTGTTGGGGATGGAATGTGCTGTCTGGGAGAGTTGTTGGGGATGGAATGTGCTGCCTGGGAGAGTTGTTGGGGATGGAAGTGCTGCCTGGGAGAGTTGTTGGGATGGAATGTGCTGCCTGGGAGAGTTGTTGGGGTTTGGAATGTGCTGCCTGGGAGAGTTGTTGGGGATGGGATGTGCTGCCTGGGAGAGTTGTTGGGGTTTGGAATGTGCTGCCTGGGAGAGTTGTTGGGGTTTGGAATGTGCTACCTGGGAGAGTTGTTGGGGATGGAATGTGCTGCCTGGGAGAGTTGTTGGGGATGGAATGCGCTGCCTGGGAGAGTTGTTGAGGTTTGGAATGCGCTGCCTGGGAGAGTTGTTGGGGTTTGGAATGTGCTACCTGGGAGAGTTGTTGGGATTTGGAATGTGCTGCCTGGAGAGTTGTTGGGGTTTGGAATGTGCTGCCTGGGAGAGTTGTTGGGATTTGGAATGTGCTGCCTGGGAGAGTTGTTGGGGTTTGGAATGTGCTGCCTGGGGGAGGTTGTTGGGGATGGAATGTGCTGCCTGGGAGAGTTGTTGGGGATGGAATGTGCTGCTTGGGAGAGTTGTTGGGGTTTGGAATGTGCTGCCTGGGAGAGTTGTTGGGGATGGAATGTGCTGCCTGGGAGAGTTGTTGGGGATGGAATGTGCTGTCTGGGAGAGTTGTTGGGGATGGAATGAGCTGCCTGGGAGAGTTGTTGGGGTTTGGAATGTGCTGCCTGGGAGAGTTGTTGGGGTTTGGAATGTGCTGCCTGGGAGAGTTGTTGGGGATGGAATGCGCTGCCTGGGAGAGTTGTTGGGGTATGGAATGTGCTGCCTGGGAGAGTTGTTGGGGTTGGAATGTGCTGCCTGGGAGAGTTGTTGGGGTTGGAATGTGCTGCCTGGGAGAGTTGTTGGGGATGGAATGTGCTGCCTGGGAGAGTTGTTGGGGATGGAATGTGCTGCCTGGGAGAGTTGTTGGGGTTGGAATGTTGCTGCCTGGGAGAGTTGTTGGGGGATGGAATGTGCTGCCTGGGAGAGTTGTTGGGGATGGAATGTGCTGCCTGGGAGAGTTGTTGGGGTTTGGAATGTGCTGCCTGGGAGAGTTGTTGGGGTTGGAATGTGCTGCCTGGGAGAGTTGTTGGGGATTGGAATGTGCTGCCTGGGAGAGTTGTTGGGGGTGGAATGTGCTGCCTGGGAGAGTTGTTGGGATGGAATGTGCTGCCTGGGAGAGTTGTTGGGGTTGGGATGTTGCTGCCTGGGAGAGTTGTTGGGGTTTGGAATGTGCTGCATGGGAGAGTTGTTGGGGTTTGGAATGTGCTGCCTGGGAGAGTTGTTGGGGTTTGGAATGTGCTGCCTGGGAGAGTTGTTGGGGATGGAATGTGCTGCCTGGGAGAGTTGTTGGGGATTGGAATGTGCTGCCTGGGAGAGTTGTTGGGGATGGAATGTGCTGCCTGGGAGAGTTGTTGGGGATGGAATGTGCTGCCTGGGAGAGTTGTTGGGTTGGAAGGTGCTGCCTGGGAGAGTTGTTGGGATGGAATGCGCTGCCTGGGAGAGTTGTTGGGGTTTGGAATGTGCTGCCTGGGAGAGTTGTTGGGGTTGGAAAGGGCTGCCGGGGAGAGAGTTGTTGGGGTTTGGAATGTGCTGCCTGGGAGAGGTTGTGGGGTTTGGAATGTGCTGCCTGGGAGAGTTGTTGGGGATTGGAATGTGCTGCCTGGGAGAGTTGTTGGGGTTTGGAATGTGCTGCCTGGGAGAGTTGTTGGGGTTGGAATGTGCTGCCTGGGAGAGTTGTTGGGGTTTGGAATGTGCTGCCTGGGGGGGTTGTTGGGGTTTGGAATGTGCTGCCTGGGAGAGTTGTGGGGTTTGGAATGTGCTGCCTGGGAGAGTTGTTGGGGATGGAATGTGCTGCCTGGGAGAGTTGTTGGGGATTGGAATGTGCTGCCTGGGAGAGTTGTTGGGGTTTGGAATGTGCTGCCTGGGAGAGTTGTTGGGGATTGGAATGTGCTGCCTGGGAGAGTTGTTGGGATTTGGAATGTGCTGCCTGGGAGAGTTGTTGGGGTTGGAATGTGCTGCCTGGAGAGTTGTTGGGGATTTGGAATGTGCTGCCTGGGAGAGTTTGTTGGGGGTTTGGAATGTGCTGCCTGGGAGAGTTGTTGGGGATGGGAATGTGCTGCCTGGGAGAGTTGTTGGGTTTGGAATGTGCTGCCTGGGAGAGTTGTTGGGGTTGGAATGTGCTGCCTGGGGAGAGTTGTTGGGGATGGAATGTGCTGCCTGGGAGAGTTGTTGGGGTTTGGAATGTGCTGCCTGGGAGTGTTGTTGGGGTTTGGAATGTGCTGCCTGGGAGAGTTGTTGGGGTTTGGAATGTGCTGCCTGGGAGAGTTGTTGGGGTTTGGAATACGCTGCCTGGGAGAGTTGTTGGGGATGGAATGCGCTGCCTGGGAGAGTTGTTGGGGATGGAATGTGCTGCCTGGGAGAGTTGTTGGGATTTGGAATGTTCTGCTTGGGAGAGTTGTTGGGGTTTGGAATGTGCTGCCTGGGAGAGTTGTTGGGGATGGAATGTGCTGCCTGGGAGAGTTGTTGGGTTTGGAATGCGCTGTCTGGGAGAGTTGTTGGGGATGGAATGCGCTGCCTGGGAGAGTTGTTGGTGTTTGGAATGCGCTGCCTGGGAGAGTTGTTGGGGATGGAATGCGCTGCCTGGGAGAGTTGTTGGGGATGGAATGTGCTGCCTGGGAGAGTTGTTGGGGTTTGGAATGTGCTGCCTGGGAGAGTTGTTGGGGTTTGGAATGTGCTGCCTTGGAGAGTTGTTGGGGATTGGAATGTGCTGCCTGGGAGAGTTGTTGGGGATGGAATGTGCTGCCTGGGAGAGTTGTTGGGGTTTGGAATGTGCTGTCTGGGAGAGTTGTTGGGGATGGAATGCGCTGCCTGGGAGAGTTGTTGGGGTTTGGAATGTGCTGCTTGGGAGAGTTGTTGGGGTTTGGAATGCGCTGCTTGGGAGAGTTGTTGGGGATGGAATGCGCTGCCTGGGATAGTTGTTGGGGTTTGGAATGTGCTGCCTGGGAGAGTTGTTGAGGTTTGGAATGTGCTGCTTGGGAGAGTTGTTGGGGTTGGAATGTGCTGCTTGGGAGAGTTGTTGGGGTTTGGAATGCGCTGCTTGGGAGAGTTGTTGGGGTTTGGAATGTGCTGCCTGGGAGAGTTGTTGGGGTTTGGAATGTGCTGCCTGGGAGAGTTGTTGGGGTTTGGAATGCGCTGCCTGGGAGAGTTGTTGGGGTTTGGAATGTGCTGCCTGGGAGAGTTGTTGGGGATTGGAATGTGCTGCCTGGGAGAGTTGTTGGGGTTTGGAATGTGCTGCCTGGGAGAGTTGTTGGGGTTTGGAATGTGCTGCTGGGAGAGTTGTTGGGGTTTGGAATGTGCTGCCTGGGAGAGTTGTTGGGGTTTGGAATGTGCTGCCTGGGAGAGTTGTTGGGGTTTGGAATGTGCTGCCTGGGAGAGTTGTTGGGGTTTGGAATGCTCTGCCTGGGAGAGTTGTTGGGGTTTGGAATGTGCTGCCTGGTAGAGTTGTTGGGGTTTGGAATGTGCTGCCTGGGAGAGTTGTTGGGGTTTGGAATGTGCTGCCTGGGAGAGTTGTTGGGGTTTGGAATGTGCTGCCTGGGAGAGTTGTTGGGGTTTGGGATGTGGTGCCTGGGAGAGAGGTTGGGGTTTGGAATGTGCTGCCTGGGAAAGTTGTTGGCGTTTGGAGATGACACTAAGATGAGTGGTAAAGCGAAAAGTGCAGATGATACTGGAAGTCTGCAGAGGGATTTGAATAGGTTAAGTGAATGGGCTAGGGTCTGGCAGATGGAATACAATGTTGACAAATGTGAGGTTATCCATTTTGGTAGGAATAACAGCAAACGGGATTATTATTTAAACGATAAAATATTAAAGCATGCCGCTGTGCAGAGAGACTTGGGTGTGCTAGTGCATGAGTCACAGAAGGTTGGTTTACAGGTGCAACAGGTGATTAAGAAGGCAAATGGAATTTTGTCCTTCATTGCTAGAGGGATGGAGTTTAAGACTAGGGAGGTTATGTTGCAATTGTATAAGGTGTTAGTGAGGCCACACCTGGAGTATTGTGTTCAGTTTTGGTCTCCTTATTTGAGAAAGGACGTACTGGCACTGGAGGGTGTGCAGAGGAGATTCACTAGGTTAATCCAGTGCTGAAGGGGTAGGATTATGAGGAGAGGTTGAGTAGACTGGGACTGTAGTCGTTGGAATTTAGAAGGATGAGGGGGGGATCTTATAGAAACATTTAAAATTATGAAGGGAATAGATAGGATAGATGCGGGCAGGTTGTTTCCACTGGCGGGTGACAGCAGAACTAGGGGGCATAGCCTCAAAATAAGGGGAAGTAGATTTAGGACTGAGTTTAGGAGGAACTTCTTCACCCAAAGGGTTGTGAATCTATGGAATTCCTTGCCCAGTGAAGCAGTTGAGGCTCCTTCATTAAATGTTTTTAAGGTAAAGATAGATAGTTTTTTGAAGAATAAAGGGATTAAGGGTTATGGTGTTCGGGCCGGAAAGTGGAACTGAGTCCACAAAAGATCAGCCATGATCTCATTGAATGGCGGAGCAGGCTCGAGGGGCCAAATGGCCTACTCCTGCTCCTAGTTCTTATGTTATGAATGCGCTGCCTTGGAGTGCGGTGGAGGTGGATTCCATAGTAGGTTTCAAAAGAGAGCTGGATATATATTTGAAAGTGATTCATTCAGAGGGTTATCGAGGTAGGGCTGGGAATGTGACTAGCTGGGAATGGGACTAACTGGGAATGGGACTAGCTGGGAATGGGACTAGCTGGGAATAGGACTAGCTGGGAATGGGACTAGCTGGGAATGGGAATAGCTGGGAATGGGAATAGCTGGGAATGGGACTAGCTGGGAATGGGACTAGCTGGGAATGGGACTAGCTGGGGAATGGGACTAGCTGGGAATGGGACTAGCTGGGAATGGGACTAGCTGGGAATGGGACTAGCTGGGGAATGGGACTAGCTGGGAATGGGACTAGCTGGGAATGGGACTAGCTGGGGAATGGGACTTGCTGGGAATGGGACTAACTGGGAATGGGACTAGCTGGGAATGGGACTAACTGGGGAATGGGACTAGCTGGGAATGGGACTAGCTGGGGAATGGGGACTAGCTGGGAATGGGACTAGCTGGGAATGGGACTAACTGGGGAATGGGACTAGCTGGGAATGGGACTAACTGGGGAATGGGACTAGCTGGGAATGGGACTAACTGGGGAATGGGACTAGCTGGGAATGGGACTAGCTGGGAATGGGACTACTGGGGAATGGACTAGCTGGGAATGGGACTAGCTGGGAAACGGGACTAGCTGGGAATGGGACTAACTGGGAATGGGACTAGCTGGGAATGGGACTAGCTGGGAATGGGACTAGCTGGGAATGGGACTAGCTGGGAATGGGACTAGCTGGGGAATGGGACTAGCTGGGGAATGGGACTAGCTGGGAATGGGACTAGCTGGGAATGGGACTAGCTGGGGAATGGGACTAGCTGGGAATGGGACTAGCTGGGAATGGGACTAGCTGGGAATGGGACTAGCTGGGAATCGGACTAACTGGGGAGGGGACTAGCTGGGAATGGGACTAGCTGGGAATGGGACTAACTGGGGAATGGGACTAGCTGGGAATGGGACTAACTGGGGAATGGGACTAGCTGGGAATGGGACTAACTGGGGAATGGGACTAGCTGGGAATGGGACTAGCTGGGAATGGGACTAACTGGGGAATGGGACTAGCTGGGAATGGGACTAGCTGGGAAACGGGACTAGCTGGGAATGGGACTAACTGGGGAATGGGACTAGCTGGGAATGGGACTAGCTGGGAATGGGACTAGCTGGGAATGGGACTAGCTGGGGAATGGGACTAGCTGGGAATGGGACTAGCTGGGAATGGGACTAGCTGGGGAATGGGACTAGCTGGGAATGGGACTAGCTGGGAATGGGACTAGCTGGGAATGGGACTAGCTGGGAATGTGACTAGCTGGGAATGGGACTAGCTGGGAATCGGACTAGCTGGGAATGGGACTAACTGGGAATGGGACTAGCTGGGAATGGGACTAGCTGGGGAATGGGACTAGCTGGGAATGGGACTAACTGGGAATGGGACTAGCTGGGAATCGGACTAACTGGGAATGGGACTAGCTGGGAATCGGACTAGCTGGGAATGGGACTAGCTGAGTGGCTCTTTTGGGAGCCGGTGCAGACACGATGGGCTGAATGGCCTCCTGTGCTGTAAATAACAAATAATACAAAAATACCTGCCACTCCTCGGGCGAGATTCTCCGCAAATGCGGAGAGTCGTAAAGGCTGCCTTGAAACTGGCCGTGTTTCACGGCAACCTTCACGCCCGTTCCCGGGACCCGGTTCTCCCCCCCCCCCCCAATCGGGGCTAGGAGCGGGACCCCGGGAATCACGGCGTCGCTGCCTTAACGACCGTCGTTAAGGCCGCTCGCCAAGATGACGCGCGGCCAGCGTCTGTATGACGTCAGCCGCGCATGCGCAGGTTGGTGCCGGCTCCAACCCACACATGCGCGGGTGACGTCATCACGCCATTGTCATAACCCACGTATGCGCGGTTCCGCATTTCTCCACCGCCGCCCAACAAGATGTGGCGGCTTGATCTTGTCGGGCGGCGGAGTGGAAATAGTGCGTCCCTTTTGGACGCCGGCTCGACGATCGGTGGGCACCGATCGCGGGCATGTCCCCTCCCGAGCACAACGGTGGTGCTCCCGCCCCTAACGGGCATCCAGCGCCCGTTTTTATGACGGCAGCGAGCAGGTGTGTTTGCTGCCGTGAAAAAACGGGCGTAAAGGCCCGGCCGCTCAGCCCATCGGCCGCGAAGAATCGCCTGCTCGCCGTAAAAAAAACGGCGAGCGGCGATTCATGACGTGGGTTGGGTGAGGGGGGGGTGGAGAATAGCCGGAGGGAGAAAAAAGTGTCGGGAGGCCCGCCCGCTATTCTCCCAACCGGCGTGGGCAGCGGAGAATCGCGCCCGTTGTCCTCCTGATTAATCTATGTGACCAGTCCACTTTGACCAGTTCCATTCCCATATCTTCGTCATTCCCCTTCTTTATGTTTAACACCTGCTATTTCAGTCCCAATTTCCTGACACTCAAGCAGAATGCTAAATTCTATCAAACTGTGATCCCTACTTCTTTGGAGATCCTTAACCTTCAGATCATTCATTAAACCTCCTCATTACACATTGCTAGATCCAAATAGTTGGGTCCCTAGTTGACTCTACAACATATTGTTCCCCAAATTCACCCTGACTGCACGCTATGAATTCAGTCATTTGTCTGCGATTTCCAATTTGATTAGTCCTAGCTATATGGAAGGTAAAGTTCCCCATTATTAATGTAGTGCTCTTTTTACATGCATCTGTTATTTCTTGATTTTAACCCTTTCCTACAGTGTGGCTACTTTTCAGGGGCCTATTCAACACTCTAGGTTCCTCCCTAGAGTGGGAGATAGGAGGGAGATAGAGAACCTAGTGGAGTGGTGCAGCAACAACAATCTCGTCCTCAGTGCCAGCAAAACTAAAGAGCTGGTCATTGACTTCAGCAAGCAAAATACTGTACACACCCCTGTCAGCATCAATAGGACCGAGTGGAGATGGTTAGCAGTTTCAAATTCCTAGGGGTACACATCTCCAAAAATCTGTCCTGGTCCACCCACGTCAACACTACAACCAAGAAAGCACAACAGCGCCTATACTTCCTCAGGAAATTAAGGAAATTCGGCAAGTCCACATTAACTCTTACCAACTTTTACAGATGCACCATAGAAAGCATCCTATCGGGCTGCATCACAGCCTGGTATGGCAACTGCTCGGCCCAGGACCGCAAGGAACTTCAGAGTTGTGAATACTGCCCAGTCCAACACACAAACCTGCCTCCCATCCATTGACTCCATCTACACCTCCCGCTGCCTGGGGAAAATGGGCAGCATAATCAAAGACCCCTCCCACCCGGCTTACTCACTCTTCCAACTTCTTCCATCGGGCAGGAGATACAGACGTCTGAGAACACGCATGAACAGACTCAAAAACAACTTCTTCCCCACTGTCACCAGACTCTTAAACAACCCTCCTATGGACTGACCTCATTAACACTACACGCTGCTTCATCCGATGCCAATGCTTATGTAGTTACATTGTACATCTTGTGTTGCCCTATTATGTATTTTCTTTTCTTCCCTTTTCTTCCCATGTACTTAATGATCTGTTGAGCTCCTCGCAGAAAAATACTTTTCACTGTACCTCGGTACACGAGATACACGAGATAAACAAATCCAATCCAATCCAATCCCTTTCTATTACCTCTGTGCCACCTGTGGCTATTGGGATGGTACTGGTGTCACGTTATCATCACATCCTATGAATCAACTCCAGCACTTTCTCTGCTCCTGATGTCACGTTAACCGGTCTGTAATTGCCTGTTTTCTCCCTCATTGCTGGGTTACTTTTGCTGCCCTCCAATCTGCCGGAACTGTTCCAGAACGGAACAGGGTGGCACGGTGTAACAGTGGTTAGCACAGTTGTTTCACAGCTCCAGGGTCCCAGGTTCGATTCCCAGCTTAGGTCACTGTCTGTGGGGAGTCTACACGTTCTCCCCCTGTGTGCGTGGGTTTCCTCCGGGTGCTCCGGTTTCCTCCCACAGTCCAAAGATGTGCAGGTTAGGTGGATTGGCCATGCTAAATTGCCCTTAGTGTCCAAAGGTGTTGGGTGGGGTTGCTGGGGTACGGGAATGGAGTGGAGGTGTGAGATTATGTAGGATGCTCTTTCCGAGGTCTGGTGCAGACCCGATGGGCAGAATGGCCTCCTTCTGCACTGTAAATTCTATGTCTATTCTATGTCTAATTCTTTGTCTAGAATCTATAGAACTTTGGAAGATGAGAGCCAACCCATCCACTATTTCCATGGCCACCCCCTTTGGTGCCCTGGGATTTAGATTATCAGGACCTGGGGATTTATCAGTTTTCAGTCCCATTAATTTCTCCAGCACTGGAAAGGTATTTGTGTCTTCGTCCGTGAAGAAAGAATCAAAGTAATTGTTTAATTGCCCTGCCATTTCTTGTTTTCTTTCTGAATGCTCCCATTTCAGACTCCTACTTTGACTTCACTAATCTTTTTCTTATTACAAAAAGTCCACTTTTATCTTGCTTGAAAGTTGCCTGTCGTATTCTATATTTCCCTCTTAATCAATCTCTCGGTCCTCCCTTGCTGACTTTTCCAGCTATTCTATATGACTCCTCTTTGGATCTCATACTAATCGGAATTTCTTTGGTAAGGCATGGTTGGGTCGCTGTTCCTGTCCGGAATTCTCTGGCTGTTGGAATTCTCTTTTCCGGCTGGTGCGCACCCCCACCCGTGGGTTTTCCAGCGGCACGGAGCGGTTTCAATGGGAAATCCCATTGACAAGTGTCAGGATCCTTCCTGTTTATTCCCTTATTTCCCCTTCCTTTTGTTTTGCCGTTTTTATTTTGATCCATGGATGATTAATGGACATGTGTCTTTAATTCAAGCAGAAGAATCCGGAAGTTACAAGAGAGATCATTCTGCTCGTGTGTGCTGGCTTGAACAGGAGGCCACAGACTTCTCGGCCTCAGAGACAGAGAGATGGGGATGGGTCTCGGTTTGATTGATTGGCTAGTGGCCAATGAATTGGCCCAAAGGACTGTGCTCTGCCCAGCAACAGGTGGTGAATGGAACCTATCCCATTGGAATGCTTTTCAGAGTCCCAAAGTTTCAGCGCAGAGACAAGACTCTGTTAACTTTCTCCAGAAAGGCTGGTGTGAACCGACTATCTCTCTCGAAGGCTTGTGGATGCTTTATTTCTGAAACTACAAAGGCCTGAATATAAACCACGAACTGAAAGCAAAGTTTGAAGAGAAATCAGGTGCATTTCCAGAGAAGCTGTGAGTACTGAATTTCTAAATAATAGCAAACCTGAATGAATTAATCTCCAGAGATTATACAGGCTGAGAAATACGTGGCTCGGGATCAGAGAATTCATCCCATTTTGGTTTTGCGTCTGAAGTGAAATTGTAACTTTTGCAATCCATACATTCATTCATTAAATATTAGCTATTGTCCATTACCAATCTATCTCCCAGCATCACAGAATAGTACAGTGCAGAAGAAGCTGTTCACCCCATAGAGTCTGCACTCACCTGCCCAGCCTATCCCATTTGCCAGCAATGGGCCCATAGCCTTGAATGTTATGACGTGCCAAATGCTCATCCAGGTATATTTAAAGGATGTGAGGCAACCCACCTCTACCACCCTCCCAGGCAGTGCATTCCAGACCGTCACCACCCTCTGGGTAAAACGTGTTTCCTCAAACCCCATTAAACCTCCTGCCCCTCACCTTGAACTTGTGTCCCCTTGTAACTGGCCCTTGAACTAAGGGAACAGCTGCTCCCTATCCACCCTGTCCAGGCCCCTCATAATCTTGTCCACCTCGATCAGGTTGCCCCTCAGTCTTCTCTGCTCCAGCGCAAACAACCCAAGCCTATCCAACCTCTCTTCACAACATCCTGGTGAATCCCCTCTGCACCCCCTCCAGTGCAATCACATCCTTCCTGTAATGTGGCGACCAGAATTGTACACAGTACTCCAGCTGTGGCCTCACCAAAGTTCTACACAACTCCATCATGACCTCCCTGCTTTTGTAATCTATGCCCCGATTGATAAAAACGAGTGACCCATATGCCTTTTTCACCCCCCTATTAACCTGCCCTTCTGCCTTCAGAGATCTATGGACCAACACACCATGGTTCATTTGTTCCTCGGAACTTTCCAGTGTCAGGCCATTCATTGAATACTTCCTTGTCACATTACTCCTTCCAAAGTGTATCACCTCACACTTTTCAGGATTAAATTCCATCTGCCACTTTTCTGCCCAGTTGACCATCCCGTTGATATCTCCCTGTAACCCAAGACTCTCAACCTCACTGTTAGCCACCCGGCCAATCTTTGTGTCATCCACAAACTTACTGATCCTACCCCCCACATAGTCATCTATGTTGTTTATATAAATGATGAATAATAGGGGACCCAGCACAGATCCCTGTGGTACCCCACTGGACACTGGCTTCCAGACACCAAAGCAGCCGTCTGTTATCACCCTCTTCGGGCCGGAAAGTGGAGCTGAGTCCACAAAAGATCAGCCATGATCTCATTGAATGGCGGAGCAGGCTCGAGGGGCCAGATGGCCTACTCCTGCTCCTAGTTCTTATGTTCTTATGTTCTTATATCCTACAGCTAAGCCAATTATGAATCCACCCTGTATCCCATGTGAATTTGCCTTCTTAATATTCTCCATGTTGGACCTTGTCAAAGGCTTTGCTGAAATCCATGTAAACTACAACAACTGCACTCCCCTCATCTATACACTTGGTCACATGCTCAAAAAATTCAATCAAATTTGTTAGGAATGAACTCCCTCTGACAAAGCCGTGCTGACTATTCCTGATCAAACCTTGCCTCTCCAAGTGGGGAAAGATTCTCCCCTTCAGAGTCTTCTCCAGTAGTTTCCCAACGTGAGACTCACTGGTCTGTAGTTCCCTGGCCTATCCCTACAGCCTTTCTGAAATAGTGGGACCACATTAGCTGTTCTCCAGTCCTCTGGCACCTCGCCCGTGGCCAGAGAGGAATTAAAAATTTGGGTCAGAGCCCCTGCAATCGCCTCCCTCGCCTCCCACAGCAGCCTGGGACACAATTCATCTGGACCTGGAGATTTGTTCACATTTAAGGCCGTCAACACCTCCAAACATTGGGCTGGATTCTCCGATTGTGAGCCTATGTCCTCACGCTGGCGTGGGAATGGTGGCATTTTACGCCCGAAAATGCAGCACAAACAGCCACCAAGCCTGCGTGTAGCTGGGGGCTAGCACGTCGGCAGCGTAGAGCACCCGGCTCGAGCTGCCGATACGGCCCAGAGAATTACCAGGCCTGTGGCCACGCATGTTTGAGAAGGGAGGAGGCAGAAGACGGGAACTGATGTCCTAGGGGAGCTATTTGCTAGAGAATTTGGGGAGGGTTTAAACTAATATGCCAAGGGGATGGGAACCTATTCAAGGAGTCAGAGAAAGAGGGAGCAAAGACAAAAACAAAAGGTGGAAAAGTGAATAAGAAAAGTGATAGGTGGAGAAATCAAGGACAAAATTCAAACAGGGCAAAAGAGAAAAATATTGGGAGCAAGACAAACATTGTGAAAAAGACAAACTGAAAACTCTGTGCCTTAATGCACGGAGCATTTGCAATAAAGTGGATGAACTAATCGTGCAGATAGATATAAACGGGTTTGATATAATTGGGATTACGGAGACATGGCTGCAGGGATGGGAACTGAATGCCCCAGGGTTCTCAGTACTTAGGAAGGACAGGTGGCTGTGTGGCACTGCTGGTTAATGAGGAAATTAACACAATAGTGAGAATGGATATTAGCTCTGACAATGTGGAATCTGTATGGGTAGAGTTAAGAAATACCAAGGGACAAAAACCATTAGTGGGTGTCATATACAGACCCCCAAACTGCACTGGTGAGGTTGGGAATGGTGTTAAACATGAAATTAGAGATGCATGTAACAAGGGAATATCGGTGATCATGGGTGATTTTAATCTTCACATAGATTGGGCAAATCAAATTAGCCACAATGCTGTAGAGGAGGAATTCCTGGAGTGTATACGGGATGGTTTTCTTGACCAATATATGGAGCGACCAACTAGAGAGCAGGTCATCTTAGACTGGGTACCGTGTAATGAGAAGGGAATCATTGCCAATCTGGCTGTACGAGTCCTCTTGGGGATGAGCGACCATAGCATGATAGAATTTTTTATCAAGGTGGAGAGTGAAGTAGTTTATTCGGAGACAAGGGTGCTGAATCTTAATAAAGGGAACTATGAAGATATGAGGCATGTGATGCCGTTGATAGAAAATGAAATGAAATGAAAATCACTTATTGTCACGAGTAGGCTTCAATGAAGTTACTGTGAAAAGCCCCTTAGATAGATTGGGGAGAGTTACTTAAAGGGATGACAGTGGATAGACAATGGCAAACATTCAAGGAGCGCATGGGGAAACTACAGCTACTTATCATTCCTGCCTGACACAAAAGCCTGTACCAGCCTCGCCGAACAGGTGCCGGAATGTGGCAACTAGGGGCTTTTCACAGTAATTTCATTGAAGCCTACTTGTGGCAATAAGCGATTTTCATTTTCAAGCAAAGTGGGTAAGAGGGCCAATCCATGGCTTACAAAGGAAATTTGAAATAGTATCCGATACAAGGAAGAAGCGTACAGATTGGCCAAGAAAAATAATGGGTCTGAGGATTGGGAGCAGTTTATAATTCAGCAAAGAAGGACGAAGGGATTGATTAAGAAGGGGAAAGTACAGTACGAAAGGAAGCTTGCAGGGAATATAAAGACTGACACCTGGGATAGGATTCTCCCCGACCCTGCGGGCTGGGTGGTCCCGGTGCCAAGGAGTGGCGTGAACCACTCCGGTGTTGAGCCGCCCGGAAGGTACGGAATCCTCCCCACCGTCAGCGGCTAGGCCGGCACCGACAGGGTTGGGCCTCCGCTGGGCCGGTGCCGAAGGACCTCCGCTGGCTGGCACGAGTTGGCGCATGCGCGGGTGCGCCAGCGTGTGTTGGCACCATCCCAGCGCATGCGCAGGGCGGTTCGTCTCCGCACAGGCCATGGATAAGGTCCACAATAGCCGGTGCAGAGAGAAAGAGTGCCCCCACGGCACAGGCCCGCCCGCGGATCGGTGGGCCCCCATCGCGGACCAGGCCACCATGGGGGTAACCCCAGGGCCAGATCCCCCCGCGCCCCCCCGAATACCCCGGAGGCCGCCCGCAGAGCCAGGTCCAATCGGTAAGTACCAGGTCTAATTTACGCTGGTGGGACCAGCCTAAAACAGGTGGCTGTTCAGCCCATCGCAGGCCGGAGAATCGCCGGGGGGGGGGGGGGGGGCAATGCCAGCGGCCGCCGACCGGCGTGGCGTGATTCCCGCCCCCACCAAAACCCCGGCGTCGGAGAATTCGGCAGCCGGCAGGGGCGGCATTCACGCCGCCCCCCCCTCCCCCCCCCCCCAGCAATTCTCCGGCGGGGGGGGGGGGGGGGGGTCGGAGAATCCCACCCTAAGAGTTTCTATAGATATGTGAAGAGAAAGAGATTGGTAAAGAGAAATGTAGGCTCCCTACAGACAGAAACAGGGGAATGCATAATAAAGGACAAAGAAATGGCTGAGCAATTGAATACATACACGGTAGTACAAGTGGACAGCACAATGGCTTCACAGCTCCAGGGTCCCAGGTTCGATTCCCGGCTGGGTCACTGTCTGTGTGGAGTCTGCACGTCCTCCCCGTGTGTGCGTGGGTTTCCTCCAGGTGCTCCGGTTTCCTCCCACAGTCCAAAGACGTGCAGGTTAGGTGGATTGGCCATGATCATTTTCCCTTAGGGACCAAAAAAAAGGTTAGGAGGGGTTATTGGGTTACAGGGATAGGGTGGAAGTGAGGGTTTAAGTGGGTCGGTGCAGACTTGATGGGCCGAATGGCCTCCTTCTCCACTCTATGTTCTATACTTTGGTTCTGTCTTCACAAAAGGGGACACAAATCAGATCCCAGAAATGTTGGAGAATGAAAGGTTTAGTGAGAGGGAAGAACTGAGGGAGATCAACATTAGTAGAGAAATGGTGCTGGGAAAATTGATGGGATTGAAGGTGGATAAATCCCCAGGGCCTGAGAATCTGCGTCCCAGAGAGCTTAAGGAGGTGGCTCTGGAAATAGTGGATACATTGGTGGCCACCTTCCGGGATTCTATAGACTCTGGAACTGTCCCTGCAGATTGGAGGGTAGCTCACGTCACTCCGATATTCAAAAAGGGAGGTAGAGAGAAAGCAGGGAATTATAGACCAGTCAGCCTAACATCGGTAGTGGGGAAAATGCTTGAATCCATTATCAAGGACTTTATAGCGGAACATTTAGAAAGCAGTGGCAGGATCAGTCAGAGTCAGCATGGATTTATGAAGGGAAAATCATGCTTGACAAATCTGTTGGAATTCTTTGAAGTTCATAGAATCTTAGAATCATCGAATTTACAGTGCAGAAGGAGGCCATTCAGCCCATCGAGTCTGCACCGGCTTTTGGAAAGAGCACCCTACCCAAGGTCCACACCTCCACCCTACCCCCATAACCCAGTAACCCCACCCAACACAAAGGGCAATTTTGGACACTAAGGTCAATTTAGCATGGCCAATCCAAGTTGTAACGAGTACAGTTGACAAGAGGGACCCAGTCGATGTGGTATATTTGGACTTTCAGAAAGCATTTGACAAAGTCCTGCATAAGAGATTAAAGCGCATGGGATTGGGGGGAAGTGTGTTGAGGTGGATAGAAAACTGGTTGGCAGAGAGGAAACAAAGAGTAGGAATAAATGGGTCAGTTTCAAATTGGCAGGCAGTAACGAGTGGGGTGCCACAGGGATCGGTGCTGGGACCCCAGCTATTCACAATATATATTAATGATTTGGATGAGGGAACAAAATGTAACATCTCAAAGTTTGCAGATGATACCAAGTTAGGTGGGAGGGTGAATTGTGACGAGGATACAGGGATCCTACAGCATGATCTGGACAGGTTGGGAGAGTGGGCAAATCAATGGCAGATGCAGCATAATTTGGATAAGTGCGAGTTTATTCACTTTGGAAGCAAAAACAGGAAGGCAGATTACTACCTGAATGGTTGTAAATTGGGAGAGGGGAGTGTGCAGCAGGACCTGGGTGTCCTTGTGCACCATTCGCTGAAGGTAAGCATGCAGGTGTAGCAGGCGGTAAAGAAGGCTAATGGTATGTTGGCCTTCATTGCGAGAGGTTTCGAGTATAGAAGCAGGGATGTGTTGCTGCGATTGTACAGGGCCTTGGTGAGGCCACACCTGGAGTATTGTGTGCAGTTTTGATCTCCTTCTCTGAGGAAGGATGTTGTTGCTCTCGAGGGAGTGCAGCAAAGGTTTACCAGACTGATTCCAGGGATGGCGGGACTGTCATGAGGAGAGATTGACTAGGTTAGGATTGTTCTCGCTGGAGTTCAGAAGAATGAGGGGGGATCTCATAGAGACTTATAAAATTCCAACAGGACTAGACAGAGTAGATACAGGGAAGATGTTGCCAATGATGGGTGTGTCCAGAACCAGGGGTCACAGTCTGAGGATTCAGGGTGAACCATTTCGGACAGAGATAAGGAGACATTTCTTCACACAAAGAGTGGTGAGCCTGTGGAATTCATTACCACAGGAAGTTGATGCTGAAACATTGAATATATTCAAGAGGCGGCTAGATATAGCACTTGGGGAGAATGGGATCAAAGGTTCAGGGGAGAAAGCAGGATTAGGCAATTGAGTTGGATGATCAGCCATGATCGTGATGAATGGGGGAACAGGCTCGAAAGGCCAAAAGGCCTCCTCCTGCTCCTATCTTCTATGTATCTATGTATATAAGCGATTTGCCTGAATTGGGACATTGATAAGATTTTGGTGTCCATTATTATAGAGGTCGTTATTATAGAGGTCATGTCAGACAAATCTGTTAGAGTTCTTTGAGAAGGTAACAGGGAATTTAGACAAAGGAGTACCAGTGGACATGATTGTTTTAGATTTCCAGAAGGCCTTTGACAAAGTTCCGCATAGGAGACTGTTAAATAAGTTAAGAGCCCATGGTGCTAAGGGTAAGATCCTGGTATGGATAGAGGATTGGCTGACTGGCAGAAGGCAGAGAGTGGGGATAAAGGGGTCTTTTTCAGGATGGCAGCCGGTGACTAGTGGTGTGCCTCAGGGGTCTGTGCTGGGACCCAACTTTTCACAATATACATTAATGATCTGGAAGAAAGAACTGAAGGCACTGTTGCTATGTTTGCAGATGATATAAAGATCTGTAGAGGGACAGGTAGTATTGAGGAAGCAAGGGGGCTGCAGAAGGATTTGGACAAGCTAGGAGAGTGAGCAATGAAGTGGCAGATGGAATACAATGTGGAAAAGTGTGAGGTTATGCACTTTGGAAGGAGAAATGGAGGCAGAGACTATTTTCTAAATGGGGAAATACAATGTTCACATTCATGTCGAGAAGGTGAGAATACAAGACCAGGGATGTACGCCTGAGGCTGTATAAGGCTCTGGTCAGACCCCAATTGTAATTTTGGGAGCGGTTTTGGTGTTCGTATCTAAGGAAGGATGTGCTGGCCTTGGAAAGGGTCCCACATGGAGTTGAGGGTGCTAGGCCTTTTCTCATTAGAACCAAGAAGGATGAGGGGCGACTTGATAGAGGTTTATAAGATGATCAGGGGAATAGATAGAGTAGACAGTCAGAGACTTTTTCCCCGGGTGGAACACACCATTACAAGGGGACATAAATTTAAGATAAACGGTGGAAGATATAGAGGGGATGTCAGAGGTAGGTTCTTTACCCAGAGAGTAGTGGGGGCATGGAATGCACTGCCTGTGGTAGTAGTTGAGTCGGAAACATTAGGGACCTTCAAGCGGCTATTGGATAGGTACATGGATTAGGGTAGAATAATGGAGTGTAGATTAACTTCTTCTTAAGGGCAGCACGGTAGCATTGTGGACAGCACAATTGCTTCACAGCTCCAGGGTCCCAAGTTCGATTTCGACTTGGGTCACTGTCTGTGTGGAGTCTGCACATCCTCCACGTGTGTGCGTGGGTTTCCTCCGGGTACTCCAGTTTCCTCCCACAGTCCAAAGATGTGCAGGTTGGGTGGATTGGCCATGAAAAATTGTCCAAAATTCTATGATTAACCTAGGACAAAAGTTCAGTGCAATATCGTGGGCCGAAGGGCCTGTTCTGTGCTGTATTTCTCTATCTCTATCACCTGAAGACAGTGAGGATCCAAAGAGTTTTGTCAAGGCCTCAGCAATTTCCTCTCTAGCCTCCTTCAGTATTCTGGGGTAGATCCCGTCAGGCCCTGGGGACTTATCTACCTTAATATTTTTCAAGACGCCCAACACCTCGTCTTTTTGGATCTCAATGTGACCCAGGCTATCTACACACCCTTCTCCAGACTCAACATCCACCAATTCCTTCTCTGGTGAATACTGATGCAAAGTATTCATTTAGTACCTCGCCCATTTCCTCTGGCTCCACACATAGATTCCCTTGCCTATCCTTCAGTGGGCCAACCCTTTCCCTGGCTACCCTCTTGCTTTTTATGTACGTGTAAAAAGCCTTGGGATTTTCCTTAACCCTATTTGCCAATGACTTTTTGTGACCCCTTTTAGCCCTCCTGACTCCTTGCTTAAGTTCCTTCCTACTTTCCTTATGGTCTACATAGGATTCGTCTGTTCTCAGCCTTCTATTCCTGACAGATTCCTCCTTTTGCTTTTTGATGAGGCCTACAATATCTCTCGTTATCCAAGGTTCCTGAAATTTGCCGTATTTATCTTTCTTCCTCACAGGAACATGCCGGCCCTGAATTCCTTTCAACTGACACTTGAAAGCCTCCCACATGTCAGATGTTGATTTACCCTCAAACACCCGCCCCCAATCTAGGTTATTCAGTTCCCGCCTAATATTGTTATAATTAGCCTTCCCCCAATTTAGCACATTCACCCTAGGACAACTCTTATCCTTGTCCACCAGCACTTTAAAACTTACTGAATTGTGGTCACTGTTCCTGAAATGCTCCCCTACTGAAACTTCTACCACCTGGCTGGGCTCATTGCCCAATACCAGGTCCAGTACAGCCCCTTCCCTAGTTGGACTGTCTACATATTGTTTTAAGAAGCCCTCCTGGATGCTCCTTACAAACTCTGCCCCGTCTAAGCCCCTAGCACTAAGTAAGTCCCTGTCAATATTGGGGAAGTTGAAGTCTCCCATCACAACAACCCTATTTTTATTCTTTTCCAAAATCTGTCTACCTATCAGCTCCTCTATCTCCCGCTGGCTGTTGGGAGGCCTGTAGTAAACCCCCAACATTGTGACTGCACCCTTCTTATTCCTGATCTCTACCCATATAGCCTCGCTGCCCTCTGAGGTGTCCTCCCGCAGTACAGCTGTGATATTCTCCCTAACCAGTAGCGCAACTCCTCCACCCCTTTTACATCCCCCTCTATCCCGCCTGAAACATCTAAATCCTGGAACGTTTAGCTGCCAATCCTGTCCTTCCCTCAACCAGGTCTCTGTAATAGCAACAACATCATAGTTCCAACGACTAATCCAAGCTCTACGTTCATCTGCCTTACCCGTAATACTTCTTGCATTAAAACATATGCACTTCAGGCCACCAGACCCACTGTGTTCAGCAACATCTCCCTGTCTGCTCTTCCTCAGAACCATACTGGCCCTATTCCCTAGTTCTCCCTCAATGCTTTCGCCTTCTGACCTATTGCTCCGGTACCCACCCCCCCGCCATACTAGTTTAAACCCTCCCGTGTGACACTAGCAACCCTCGTGGCCAGGATATTTATGCCTCTCCAGTTTAGATGCAACCCGTCCTTCTTATACAGGTCACACCTGCCCCGGAAGAGCTCCCAGTGGTCCAGATAACGGAAACCCTCCCTCCTACACCAGCTGTTTAGCCACGTCTTTAGCTGCTCTATCTTCCTATTTCTAGCCTCACTGGCACGTGGTACAGGGAGTAATCCCGAGATAAAAACCCTAGAGGTCCAGTCTTTTAACTTTCTGCCTAGCTCCCTGAACTCCTGCTGCAGGACCTCATGCCCCTTCCTGCCTATGCCGTTAATACAAATATGTACAACGCCCTCTGCCTGTTTGCCCTCCCCCTTCAGGATACCCGCTACCCGTTCTGAGACATCCTGGACCCTGGCACCAGGGAGGCAACATACCATCCTGGAGTCTCTTTCACGTCCACAGAAGCGTCTATCTGTGCCCCTGACTATAGAGTCCCCTGTGACTATTGCTCTTCTGCACTTTGCCCTCCCTTCTGAACATCAGGGCCAGCCGTGGTGCCACTGCTCTGACTGCTGCTGTTTTCCCCTGATAGGCTATCCCCCCGACAGTATCCAAAGGGGTATACCTGTTCGAGAGGGGTACAACCACAGGGGATTCCTGCACTGACTGCCTGCCCCTTCTGGTGGTCGCCCATCTCTCTGCCTGCACCTTGGGTGTGACCACATCTATATAACTGCTATCTATGACGCTTTCCGCCACCTGCGATGCTCCTAAATGCATCCAACTGCTGCTCCAACTGAACCATGTGGTCTGTGAGGGGCTCCAGTTGGGGGCACTTTCTGCAGATGAAGCCAATCGGGATGCTGGAAGCCTCCCGGATCTGCCACATCTCACAGTCAGAGCACTGCACCCCTCTAATTGACATTGCGTCAATTAATTAGTAAATTAAATTTAAAAGTTAAAAAAAGTTACTGTTAACAATATGGATTGGATTTGTTTATTGTCACGTGTACCGAGGTACAGTGAAAAGTATTTTTCTGCAAGCAGCTCAACAGATCATTCAGTACATGGGAAGAAAAGGGAATTGAACAGAATTCAAGAAAATACATGAGAATACATAATAGGGCAACACAAGATATACAATGTAACTACATAAGCATTGGCATCGGATGAAGCATACAGGGTGTAGTGTTAATGAGGTCAGTCCATAAAAGGGTCATTTAGGAGTCTGGTGACAGTGGGGAAGAAGCTGTTTTTGAGTCTGTTCATACGTGTTCTCAGACTTCTGAATCTCCTGCCCGATGGAATATGTTTCCTAGCACTAGATTTCTACTATAAATGTGAAAGCTGAATATAGTACTCTCCAATCTCTGGCTTAGACACCCCTCTAAATTGTAATTAAGTAATCAGTAATTATGTTTAATTAGTTTAACAAAGCTTATTTTTTAAATTTAGTGTAGCTTCCCAACCAGCCAATCAGGTCACAGCTTTACTGTGATGTCACTTCAGTCCCCCCCCCCCCCCCCTCACTTACCTTCCCAGGTTCTCAGATGCTCTCTGGTTCTCTCCCTGCAGATTGAAAGTTACAGGCCAGAGAAAGAGAGAGAACAAAACAGTAGGGAAAAAGCACCTTCTCCCCCTCTGCACCAAATTACCAAGTTCCAAATTCCCACTCTGGATGTGTCTCCTCATCTATCCTCGGGAACTCCAACCCCCCCCCCCCCCCCCCCCCCCAGAAATCGCTTCATCCCCTCCTCCCTGGCTGGGGGATCTGATTTATACAATTTACGATAAAACTCCCAAACACAGATCATTCACCCCCCGCCGGATCCCGAAATCCCCCTGTGTCCCTCACTTTCCCGATCTCTCTCTCCGTCTCCTGTTTCCTCAGCTAGTGCGCCAGCATCCTGCTGGCTTTATCCCCATATTCAAACACCGCCCCCTTCACCCTCCTCACCTGTCCCTCCGCCTTACCTGTGGACAGGAGCCCAAATTCCAGCTGCAGTCTCCGACACTCCTTCAAAAGCCCCTCATCCGGAGACTCCGCGTACCTCCTGTCCAGCTGTAAAATTTCACCCACCAGTCTGTCCAACTCCACCCCCTCAGCCTTCTCCTTATGGGCCTGAATTGAGATGAATTCTCCCCAATAACCGCCTTCAGTGCCTCCCAAACCACCCCCACCGAAACCTCACCTGTGTCATTGATCCTTATAGACCCCCGAATGGCCTCCCTCACCCGCTCGCACACCTACTCCTCCGCTAACAGCCCCACATCCAACCTCCATTGCGGCCACTAGGCCTTTCCTTTGCTGACTTGCAGGTCTACCCAGTGCGGGGTGTGGTCTGACACCACAATTGCTGAATATTCAGCATTCACCTCCTCAGCCAGCAGCGTTTTGTCCAACGCAAAGAAGTCTATCCGGGAATACACCTTATGCACATGGGAGTAGAATGAAAACACCTTACTCCTCGGCCTCTCAAATCTCCATGGATCGAGCCCCCCCCCATGTGCACCATGAACCCCCAGAGCTCCTTTGCCATAGCTGATACCTACCCAGACCTGGGACTCGACAGGTCCAACATTGGATCCAGAACTGTGTTGAAGTCTCCCACCATAATCAGTTGGACCCAGGTCTAGGATCTTCCCCAGCAACCGTCTCACAAACTCAACATCATCCCAGTTTGGGGCATATATATTTACCAATACCACGGCCATTCCCTCCAGCTTCCCACTAACCATAATATATCTACACCCTGGGTCCGCTTCTATATCCCCACCTCGAATGCCACCCGTTTATTCACCAAGATCGCCACCCACCTCGTTTTAAAGTCTAGCCCCGAATGGAACACTTATCAAACCCATCCCTTCCTTAACCTAATCTGATCCCCCACCTTCAGATGTGTCTCCTGCAACATAGCCATTCAGTTGCCTCAAGTGCGCGAACTAACAGGACCTTTTGACCGGCCCATTCAGTTCCCGAACTTTGAATGTGACCAGCCCTGTTGGGGGCACTCGCCCTCCCTTCCCTGCTGATCAGCCATAACCTCTCCTCGGCCAGTCTGCGGCCCATGTCCCGCACCTCCCCGGCCCACCCTCAGGCAACTACCGTCATCAACCTCCTTCCTCCTCCACTTTGAAAGTCCCCTCCCCATCAGCAGTATAATCCCCCCACCCCCAACCCCCCCATCCCACCCCCCAAATATCAATCTTCAGCTCACCCCCCACTTTACTTCCATGAACTAGCCCACCCAGCTAGCCTGGCAGCTCCCGCCCATGGCACCCATCATCCTACCCCCCACTGATTCCCCTCCCCCCGCTCTTACTGCAAACAGTCAAAACAATCAAAACACAGGCAAGAAGTAAAAACAAACAAACAATCCCTCCCAGGGCTGAACCCAGAGACCCACCCCTCATCTCTTAACAAAGAACTGTCAACCAGCATAACCCTAAACAGAACAGAAAAACGGAAAAAACAAAAGAAACCCAAACAGCAAAAACCCAAAGTTTTTCAATCCATGCACTTCAGTCCTCGGATGTTTTAGGGTATCCAAGGATCTGGAGCAAAGGCAGGGAATTGGGCCCAGATCAGTCACAATCGGATGGAAAAGTAGAACAGGCTGAATGGCCTCCCATGTTCCCGACACCCAACAGAAAAGGGGACGAATTATGTAAATGTAAAAGTAGAAGGTGTTCAGGTGCCGAGTGTCTGGGTGTGGGGGTGGGTGTGTGTGTGTGCGTGTGGGGGGGGGGGTGTTTGGGTTTGTGTGTGGGTGTGTGTGTGTGGGTGTGTGTGGGTGTGTGTGTGTGGGTGGGTGTGGGGGGGGGGGATGATTACCAAGAGACCATTGACATTTTCACGGAATATTCACGGTAACTACATTGCAGCGTTAATGTAAGCCGACCTGTGACACTAATAAAGGTTCTGATTATTATTCAGACTGATGTTGGTTTGTGTTTTGCAGAGTGCAGAGCGGTCAGAGCTTCCCGGCGGCCATGCAGTGTTCCTGGAAAGTGGTTCTGCTATTGGTCCTGGCCTCTCTGGCCATTCAGTACACAGCCATCCGGACACTGAGCAGCAAACCAGCCACCATGTGTCGGGTGGCCAAACACACGGGCTGTGCTCCCACTGTAGCCGCCTCCTGCCAACCCAGTAGCCACATCCTCATCCTGGCCACCACCCGCAGCGGCTCCTCCTTCATCGGGCAGCTGCTCAATCAGCACCCGGACATATTCTACCTGTTTGAGCCTCTGTACCACGTGCAGACCACCCTCATCAACAGCAGCCTCCGCAGCCGCCCACCTTCGGCTCCATCCTCACCTGCCGCCCGTCGCCTCCTGCTGGGAGCCTACCGGGACCTCCTCCGAAGCCTCTTCCACTGCCACCTGTCTGAGCTGGAGACCTTCATCAAACCCACCCCACAACAGCATCGGACACAACGCCTTTTCCGCCGGGGTGCCAGCAAGGCGCTCTGCTCTCCGCCAGTCTGTCCCCCACTGCCGCCGGGCGTGGGCGGGATCGCGGGTGGGACCACAGGCGGGGAATGGGTCGCGGGCGGTGAGTGGGGCGGGATCACAGACGGGGGTCCGGGCGCGGGCAGGAGTCCGGGCGGGGGTCTGGGTGTGGGTGGTGGTCCGGGCGGGGGTGGCAGGCTGGGCGGGGGTCTGGGCGGGGGTCCGGGCGGGGGTGGCAGGCTGGGCGGGGGTCCGGGCGAGCGTTGGGAGGAGGGTCAGTGTGTCCGGAGGTGCGGGGCCCTCAATCTAACCCTGGCCTCACGGGTCTGCAGCCGGCGTCTCCACATTGCCATCAAGACAGTGAGAATCCCGGAGCTCGCGGACCTCCGGCCGCTGCTTGAGGATCCGCGCCTCAACCTGAAGGTGGTGCAGTTGGTGCGAGACCCCCGCGGGATACTGTCCTCCCGCATGGACACATTCCCCGATAGCTTCCGATCCTGGAACATGTGGCGGAACAGCGGGCGGAGACCCCGCAATTTGGACCCATCCCACCTGACCGCCACCTGCCAGGACTTCCTCAACTCGGTCAGCACCGGGCTAGCACGGCCCAGCTGGCTGAAGGGCCGCTACATGCTGCTGCGCTATGAGGACCTGGCCAGGGAGCCTGAGCACAAAGCCCGGGAGATGTACCGCTTCCTGGGGCTGGACATGGATCCCAGTGTCCTGCGCTGGATCCTCAATAACACCCGGAGTTCTGGGACCTCCGCCAAACACAAATTCGGCACCGTGCGGGATTCTGCCGCCACCGCCCAGAGCTGGAGGCTCAAACTCTCCTTCCACATGGTGCAGCTAGTCCAGAATCTGTGCAACATCACCCTGAGCCAGCTGGGTTACAGGATGGTCAACTCCCCCCAGGAACTCACCAACCTGTCCCTAAACCTGGCCCAACACACCAACCTCCTACCCTTTTTGTAATTACAAAGACTTTGTGCATTTACTGATATATTTTTGATATAAAAGGCGTTTTTAACTAGTTGAATGTAGGTTTCAAACCCCCCCCCCCCCCCCCCCCCGCTCGCCCCCGCCCCCAGACCCCACAACAAACACACACTCACACATTCCCAACTCTGGACGGCTGTATTGCTGGTTCCAAATGAATGGTCACTCTCACCTCGCTGGTTATTAACACATCCAGCCTCCCTCCCTCGGAAGGTGAATCATCAGCATTACCCAAATGTCAAACGGACTTTAAAGGAACCAGCATTTCTGAATTGACACATTTTTCACTGTCAGTCAAAACAGATTTTTTTCTCTACCCCCTGGCACAATCCTCAAAGAATGTTCGAACGAACGATTTATTTCCGGTATTTCGGACTTCCTCTCGGATTTGCATCTCGTGGCCCACAGGTCAATTCGGGATGTTTGGCAAACCCCAAAACACACACCGAATCTCAAATCATTGTCCCTGTTTGCAGCCAAGCGCTGCAGAGGCACAAACATTCAGGGTCAGCCAAGGTGAAAGCTCCAAACAATTTACAAAGCGTCCCAATCAAAATATATTTTAACGTGGATGAAAATGTTTGTTAAAATGTGAGATATCTGAATATTTTTTACATGGACTGTATCTTTCTAAAATATCAAATGATCTTAAAAAGAACCAACATTTCTGTATTGAAGTATTTTTCATACGATTGTAAATTGCTCAATTTTCCATTTTTCTCTCTCAAGGCTCTCTTGTCATTTTAATGTTGTTTATTAATTATGACAGAACATCTGAGCTTCAGGATCATAACAAGTAATCGTTTGTGTTTGAGGTACTTAGTTCAAGAAACATGTGGTTAAAAGACTATAAAATAGAAGTGAAGGAGGTCTGACTACCGTGTTGTCCAATACCTTAACCATGGGGCACATGTAGCTCATTGGGAATCCAAAAGTGGATAATTGCATCTCTGATTAGTAAACACAAGTAACAGGCGGCGTCATTGTGTGTGATCTCAGTACACAGTTGTGTAGCAAATTACTATGAACTTAACCTTTTTCTGTGTTTGTTATTGAAATGCTACAACAAAGAGCCAAACTATTTTTTGATCAATTTGAGTGATACACTTCCTGTGTTACGGAATGGTGCTAGAGGTTTGTTAAGTAAATATACACGTGAAGTACATTTACCTGTATTGTGTGTACTGCATTTTCTATAAAATTAGTGCATGTTGTTACCCGTAGATGCCGATAAAACCCAAACAAAAAAAAGAATTTCTTAGTGACCGAACAAAGTAATCACAGGGACGAGAATTTCTTATCTAAGACTTCACTGTAACAAACCAAATTAAAATCAGCATGTACCAAGCACTGGTTAACAAGCAGATAATACATCAAACTGAAGAAAAACTATTTCCGTATTAACTAATATTAATATTAAACAATCAAGACGTCTCACAATTCCGCTCACAGTGCACTGCACTTCTGGTAGATATATAGTATTACAAGGTTGGATCCCAAGTTACACGCAGAGTTCCAATAGGTTCACTTCATCCTGCCATTCACCACTGCAACTTCCAGCGTCTTTTGGAAAATCGGTCCACTTGGCCCAGGTTTCTGGGATGTGATTTCCAGCATGAAGGCCCACCTTGGCAACTCCTTGTTCTTTAAATCTCCTAATGTCCCATCCGTTCTGTTCCCTTAGTTTGAACAGAAGAGCAGATCCTTACCAACATCCTGCTTCCACATAACGGTATCTGCCTTGTCCCCCAGTTCCTTTCTCTACACCTTGTTACAATCCCAGAGCCAACAGCCAGTTTTATTACAGTTCCAGATTTGTTGTGACCCAGTTCGAGACCACTAACCTATTTTTGAGGTAATCAAAATTGGAAATCCCAGTTACTTAGAGAATAAAGCTGTACAATCTGCAGTTTAAACAAATAGAAGAAATTCTTTTATACAAGAATCAACAAAGCAAGCAGTAAATATGATCTATCCTACACTCTGACATACAGAATTAACAAAAAGTAAACATGAAGTAATAACAGCACAGTAAATGAAGACAAAACCAAGACAGATTCCTCACCAGCCCACCCAGATGTCAGTAATCATTGTGAGTCACAAACATTCTTTAAAGAGTTTTCCAGAGAATGGATTTCAGCTCCTTCTTTTGCGGATAAATCTTCTGATTTCCCTCAACAGTAACTCTAACTCACATTTTCCAATGACTGCTCGCTTCCCAGTTGCCCAATTTTTTCCGCGGCATCTAATCACCAGCATGATTCCAGATATTGAATTCCTCACAATAGAACAACGCTGCTCCTGAGATTTCTTGTGCCCCAACAGACATATTTACTGGAAGGAGCCAGGTATAGGAGTTTCTTTCAGCGTCTCACTTAACCTTCGAGCCGTATTCTAGGCATAACAGGAATGAGCGACTGATGAGTAATGTTTTAAAACAACAATTTTATTGAGTACCGAATAGCGATTATTATAATAATGATATGAAAATTATAAATGATATATAAAAACAAGAGAACAGATTTTTCCAAAGCACAAACAACCCCAAATTGGTCAGTTCCACGACAGCTCGCCATGATGCATACTATACCGTCCCCTCGGTACATCGTTACCAAGCTATTGAGAAATCGTGCGAGCAGACACAACAGTCAATCCAGTCCTGGCCCTTCATCCCATCTTGAGTGGTGACTTTTCACTATGGATGCAGCAGAGAGTCATAGAGGCAGCAATTCTCTCAGACAAATTTCTAGCTCCATGTCAGCCTTTTGGGACCTGGAACAAAAGTTTCCCGAAAGCAATCTCAGTTCTCATCAATTCCACTCAGTGACACAGCAAGGCCTATTGGACTTTGCAATATCTAAGTTGTTGATGCATCTTTTGATGGTGTCTCCCCAGGTGCCATCCTTCCTGTCTAATGTCCATCAATGAAGTTCCACTTCCTGAGCTTCAGTGATTCAGGAAGATTTCTCATCACTCTGGCCGCTGGTCCAAGAATCACTGAATGCAGCAAGAAAAAGGAATTCAAATGAACAAGACAGGATTTAGTATTCTGGCGTGGAAATTGGAAAAAAAAGCTGTCATCGAAATACGTGGCCAGTGTGAAAATAAACAAGGTCTGGGAAGACACAAAACTACTGATTATTATTGATCAATTAATCAAAGCACAATCATAGCTGAGTTATGATCAATGTCTACCAAGGAAGACTTGGTACAAAATAACTTTAAATAGTCACTATAGGCTTAAAATCAACAGCAAAGCAGAAATAAAATGCAAAAATGCAGAGTTCCATAAATGAATGGCGACAGGCCTCAGGCCTATGGTGACAGACAACAATGGCTCCTGGGCCTTCCTGAGGTCCAACCCCCAGCTGCTGCTCCTGAGCTTTCCGATGCTCCAGCTTCAGTCCATGAAGCTCTGAATGGCTCCTGGGTTTTTCTGGGATCTGGCTGTGCAATGAGTTGACAAGAACACTTAACTTTCTGCCTCCACAGTTCCTGACCATCCTCGTCACATGGGCTCAGTCTTTTTGTACAGCAGCCCCAGTCCTGTGGCCGTTGTTTCATTCCACAACATCATTCCGGAATTACCCTACAGCTGCCAAAAGAACGCCAGGAACTGAGCACATGCAGCCTGTCACACTTTGCAACTGTGCTGGAGTC
The DNA here is from genome assembly GCF_902713615.1 of Scyliorhinus canicula. Taxonomy (NCBI): domain Eukaryota; kingdom Metazoa; phylum Chordata; class Chondrichthyes; order Carcharhiniformes; family Scyliorhinidae; genus Scyliorhinus; species Scyliorhinus canicula. The sequence goes on along the minus strand of NC_052154.1, from coordinate 198,193,077 downwards.
CCAGACATGTTCGGAGTTGTCGTGTTTCAGTCAGGACCCTGTCCCAGTCTTCAAAAAACACCCAATCAATCCGGGAATACAATTTCCCCCGCACCCTTAACTGTGCCAATCGCTTGCTTTTTCAATAGGTTTCTCTTTGGGTTTCTTTCTCCATGCCAACCAGATCACATTGGCCTGTCTCTGGGCAGAGATTCTTATGACCACCATCCCCCGCTTTCCACAATATTTGATTCCACCTTAAGATTATCGGAGAAATTTTTAACATACTCATCTTTTGAGTCAAACATCACCTCCCCAATAATGGCAAAAGCATTACCAAGGTTACAATAATTGTTTCTCTTAATCAGGTTTTGGTTTTTCTGACTCCAATTCAAGTTTTTTCATTTGTTATTGAAGTTTAGTTTGTTCAACCTGAGTGCTACCAGGAGCAGGCTATTCCTCCTCAGGTTCAAGTGCTGAGTCAATTCTTCAATAATATGTCTTTCAGCCTCTACTTTCCAATCAACCTCTAATTTATTTGCCAACACCTTCAAATTAACCTTTGTTAACTGTTGCAAGGCATTAACATTCATCTCTTTCCACAAACCCCTGAACAATTAAAGCAGCAATGCTGAATTTTTACTGAATACAGAAAAAGTAAATGTGACATCTTGTTTGTTTAAACTCTGGAAAATTCCAGCGTACGTGGTTTACAGCCTTTGGATTTCGATCCCGCAAGATCCCCCAATTAACTGTATATGGATTAACTGTCCACCATTTACAAGGTACAAGTCAGGAGCGTGATGGAATACTCTCCTCTTGCCTGGACGAGTGCAGCTCCAACACTCAAGAAGCTCGACACCATTCAGAACAAAACAGCCCGCTTGACTGGCACCCCATTCACCACATTAAAGATTCACTCCCTCCAGCACTGATGAACAGTGGCATCCGTGTGTACCATCTACAAGATGAACTGCAATAACTCACCAAAGATCCTTTGGCAGCACCTTCCAAACCCATGGTAACTACCATCTAGAAGGACAAGGGCAGCAGATACCTGGGAACCCCACCACCTGGAGACTCCCCTCCAAGTCACTCACCACCCTGACTTGAAATTAAATCGCTGTTCCTTCACTGTCACTGGGTCAAAATCCTTGTTGTCCCTCCTCAACAGCACTGTGGATGTGCCTACACAATAGGTGATGCAGTGGTTTGAGGAGGAGCTTACTACTACCTTCTCAACGGCATTAGGGATGGTCAATCAATGCTGGTCCAAGCCAGAGACACAGTGAGGCTGAGTGTGTTGGGCTACAGGAAGTTATAGACGGGATGGTCAAATGGGCAGATAAGTGGCAGATGGAATTTAACCCTGAAAAGTGTGAGGTGATCCACTTTGGAAGGAGTAATTTAACAAGGAAGTATTCAATGAATGGCACCACACTGGGAAGTCCTGAGAAAAAAATGGACCATGGCGTGTTTGTCCTTAGATCTCTGAAGGCAGAAGGGCAGGTTAATAGGGTGGTGAAAAAGGCATATGTGACACTCGCTTTTAGATCGATAGAACTTTGATGAGGCCACAGCTGGAGCACTGAGTGTAATTCTGGTCGCCACATTATAGGAAGGATGTGATTGTACTGGAGGGGGTGCAGAGGAGATTCACCAGGATGTTGCCTGGGATGGAACAGTTGAAATGAAAATGAAAATCGCTTATTGTCACGAGTAGGCTTCAATGAAGTTACTGTGAAAAGCCCCTAGTCGCCACATTGTGGCGCCTGTTCGAGGAGGCTGGTACGGGAATTGAACCGTGCTGCTGGCCTGCTTTAAAAGGCAGCAATTTAGCCCAGTGAGCTAAACAAATCCCAGTTATGAAGAGAGGTTGGATAGGTTTTGTGAGGGCCACGAAGAATCCAGCACAAGTTTTCAGGATACAAAGAAATAACATTTATTTACAATAACATATAGATACAACAACAGCAGCAACTTCCCTAGCTGCTCTCTCCTCTCTCTCTCTGCTGGTTCCAAACTGGCCAGCTCTGTTTATGCAGGGAATCTGCTAATGATTTCTCCGCCCCCCTCATTGGGGAAGCTCATACTCCCAAAGGATTGTGGGATTGCCATTAGTCCCCAGCCAGTGGTAAGCAGGCAGGTTATAACATCCCTCCCCCCCAAAGTCCAAGGAATCCACCGAAGACCCTGGCGAAGGAGGGCGTCGGACTCGTTTTGCCGCAGGCCGGACACCGTTTGCACGAGGCGCTGGATCGGGCGGCGTGTAACGAGGCGGAGACCGGCGCTTCCGTGATGAACGGTGTGACGGTTGTACATCCACGACCCGTGGGCCCGAGGATTCCCCCTCTGAGGTGTCCTGTGTCTCCATCTCGGAGTCGGAGTCTGCTGCCTCCGCCATCTTGGCGTCTCTATCTCCACGCGGTTCTGTCACGACCTGCGCAGGCTTTGAGTGCGGCACCAGAGGAACATTGTGAGGAATACTTTCCAACGTGTCTAGTCTCTGTGGCTGTAGGAATGAGCTCCGGGGGCGGGGATAGTCTTCTGAACCGAACGTGGTCTACATGTTTGCACTGGATACGACCCTGGGCTTGCACCTGGTAAGAGATATGGCCCGTTTGGCGAATGATTACGCCAGGGACCCACTGGGCACCACCAGCAAAATTCCGAACGAACACTGGGTCACCGGGGGCAAACTGCCGAATCGGCCAATGCCAAGAAAAACCATGTCCCTGCCGTTCTTGGGTGCGGCGTACATTTGCGCCGGTGCGAACAAAACCATGCTAAGGCCGGTGCGAAGTCTCCAGCCCATTAGGAGTTCTGCGGGAGCTACCCCAGTCACCGCATGGGGGGTGGTCCTATATGAAAACACAAACCGAGCCAGTCTCGTGTCCACAGACCCGGAAGACTGCTTCTTGAGGCCTCGTTTGAATGTCTGCACTGCGCGCTCCGCCAACCCATTGGAAGCCGGGCGGTAAGGGGCAGTGCGGATATGGCGTATGCCGTTCATCTTCATGAACCTCGCAAACTCCTCACTTGTGAACGGAGTGTCGTTGTCCGTAACCAGCACCTCGGGGAGGCCATGTGTACTGAGACAATCTTCTCGACTGTTGCGCAGAACGTTGCGCCTCCCAACGCACCTCTAGCCATTTAGACTGGGCATCGATTAATAGCAGGAACATGGATCCTTGAAAAGGGCCGGAGAAATCCGCATGCAAGCGCGCCCAAGGCCGCCCTGACCATTCCCAGTGATGTAGGGGCCCGGCCGGCGGAAGCTTCTGATGCTCCTGGCAAATGGAGCAGTTTTGGGCCACCTTCTCAATGTCGGTGTCGAGGCCTAGCCACCAGACATAACTCCGGGCCAACATTTTCATTTTGGTCACACCTGGATGCCCACTGAGCAAGTCTCACAGTATCAACTCCTGTCCTTTTTCCGGGACAATCACACGCGTCCCCCACAAAAGGTTGCCGTCTTCCACGCTGAATTTGGACAGCTTGGAGGAAAATGCCCGCAACTCGCCTGGGAGCTGCCTAGGCTGCCCCCCATACAGGACTATGTGCCGAACCTTTGACAGGACTGGCTCCGTCTGGGTCCACTCACGGATCTGTGTTGCCGCGACAGGCAAGGTGTCCATAAAATTTAGGGTGGCAACCACCTCACCGGTCGTGGGGGTCGACATGGGGCCGGTCGATAAAGGCAATCGGCTCAGTGCGTTGGCATTCCCTATCTGGGTTCCTGGTTTGTGCTCCAGAGAATACTCGTAGGCAGCGAGCAACAAAGCCCAGCACTGGATCCGTGCGGAAGCAATGGGCAGTATTGGCTTATCCTCTCAGAAAAGTCCCAGCAGAGGTTTATGATCAGTCACGATAGTGAAGTGGCGGCCATATACGTACTGGTGGAAACGTTTCACCGCAAAGACCACTGCCAGGCCCTCCTTCTCGATCTGCGCAAACTCGTTCCGCTGCAGTCAATGTGCGGGAGGCGAAAGCTATCGGCTGCTCGGCCCCGTTCTCCATCTTGTGGGACAGGACGGCCCCAATACCATACGGGAATGCATCACATGTGACGAGCAAAGGCTTTCCAGGATCATAGTGGGTTAGTAACCCAGACAACGACAATTGTTGATTTACCCGCCGGAAAGCGGTTTCTTGCGGCTGACCCCAAACCCAGGTGTGATTCTTCTTTAGCAGAAGGTGCAACGGGGCCAGCGTAGTTGCCAGATTGGGGAGGAACATTCTGTAATAGTTTACGAGGCTGGGAAAAGAACGAAGATGCGAAGTGTCAGTCGGGGCGGGGGCCTGTTGAATCGCGCGCACCTTCTCTGCGACGGGGTGCAAACCTTCGCGGTCCACCCGATAACCCAGGTAGACTATTCCTTCGCCTGAAAAACGCACTTTGTGCGACGTAAACGGACTCCAGCCTCCGAAAAGCGTCTAAGGACAGCCTCCAAATTTTCCAGATGTTCCTGCTCCGACGTCCCTGTGATCAAAACGTCATCTAAGTAGATAGCGACATGCGGTAAACCTCTCAAATTCCCTCCATAACCCATTGAAAAATAGCGCAGGCAGAGGATACCTCAAAGGGCAAACATGTATATTCATACAGGCCCCGGTGTGTATTAATCGTTACATATGGCCGGGAGGCAGGGTCCAGCTCCAACTGTAGGTAGGCGTGACTCATATCTAATTTTGTGAGCGAGAGTCCGTCTGCAAGCTTCGCGTAGAGGTCCTCTATGCGAGGCATTGGGTATCGGTCGAGTCGGGAAGCTGTATTCACTGTAAGTTTATAGTCGCCGCACAAGTGAACTGTGGCATCTGGCTTCATTACAGGTACAATTGGTGCTGCCCAGTCAGCGAAACGGACGGGCCTGATGATGCCCAAAGTCTCCAAACGAGTGAGCTCCCCTTCTACCTTCTCGAGCAAGGCGTAAGGCACCGGGCGCGCCCGGAAATAGCGCGGCGTTGCTCCTGGTTCGACTTGGATACGGGCTATGGCCCCTTTTATTTTCCCCAAACCGGGCTGGAATACATCTGGGTATTGTCCTAGCACCTCAGTCAACCCTCCAGAAACTGTTTGGAGGATGTGCTGCCACTGCAGCCGCAAATGGTGCAACCAGTCCCGACCCAACAAGCTGGGCCCATGGCCGCGCATCACGATAAGTGGGAAACGTCCCTCCTGGTGTCCATAAACAACAGGGGTCATCATAGTTCCTGCAATGTCCAATGGTTCCCCCGTGTAGGTGGCCAACCTGGCCTGTGTGTCGGTTAATGTAAGGGTCTGTATACCCTGCTTGATGCGGTCGAATGTCCTCTGGATGATCACGGAGACGCTGCGCCAGTGTCCAACTCCATCTCAATTGGGTGACCATTGACCCGTACTGTCACCTTAATGGGGGGCCACACGGGGAGCTGCCACACAATGCAGCTGCAGGCAGTCGTCCTCCGTCTCCACGTCCTCGGGAGTAGTAGCCGCAGGTTCATCCAAATGAAAGGTACGGCCCCTGGGCTGGCCCCAGTTTTGGAACGACGGCGCCTCTGGCGCCCCCAGGACCGGAGTCCGTGACGGGGTCGGCACCTGCAAGTCTGACACGGACATGGCTCCTCATCCATTGGTTCTGGAGAAGGTTCCCTTCGGGGTGGAACGTCCGACGGCCACTGGCGTCGATTCGGACGTCGCCTCGCCCAAGGTACCGCAGGGGTGCAGGGGGACATTTTCAGACGGAAGGGGTTGTGCCCCAAGGCTGCACCTCCATTCCCTGTAGCCTGGATAGAAAGTCGGCAAGGGATTCTCCTGGGGTCCTCTCAGCGATATTAAACCGGTAACGTTGGACTATTGTGGACAGGATTGGGTTAAAATTTTGCCCCACTATGTTCACAAGTTTGTTTTGGTGTCCGGCGCAGCTGGGTACATAAGGCTCCTAATCACCCCAAGCGTATGCGGGCCGCAGGCGGTGAGCAATATGACCACCTGCCGCTTGTTTTCGGTGATGTTGTTTGCCCGGAAATAGTAACGCATCCGTTGTGCGTACTGGTTCCAGCTTTCCAGCGCAGCATCAAAAACATCCAAACGTCCATACAGAGGCATGGTGTAACAGAAAACAACTTCCAACCTGTATCCAACAAAAATCCAGGGAGGTGGCTTCAGCAGTGTAGACAGATTTCACTTTAACCCTCATCGCCAGTTTTGAGAGGGCCACGAAGAATCCAGCACGAGTTTTCAGGATACAAAGAAATAACATTTATTTACAATAACATATATATACACAACTGCAGCAACTTGCTGCTCACTCCTCTCTCTCTGCTGGTTCCAAACTAGCCAGCTCTATTTATAACATAAGAACATAAGAACATAAGAACTAGGAGCAGGAGTAGGCCATCTGGCCCCTCGAGCCTGCTCCCCCATTCAATGAGATCATGGCTGATCTTTTGTGGACTCAGCTCCACTTTCCGGCCCGAACACCATAACCCTTAATCCCTTTATTCTTCATTGAGGGTAGGACAGTTGAGGAACAATGGCGGATGTTCAGGGAGATATTAAACACCTCTCAATTGGGTTATTCACTCTTTGAACTTTTTCCATCGGGCAGGAGATACAAAAGTCTGAGAACAAGCACTAACAGGTTCAAAAACAGCTTCTTCCCCGCTGTTACCAGACTCCTAAACAATCCTCTTATAGACTGAATTGACCTCTTCACACATCTTCTCCACTGAGTAGTACAACACTCCGTATGCTTCACCCAATACCTGTGTCTATATGTTTACATTGTGTAATTATGTATGTCCTATGTTTTTCCATGTATGAAATGATCTGTGGACTGTACGCAGAATGATACTTTTCACTGTACTTCGGTACATGTCACAATAAATCAAATTCAAATCAAATCCAGATCCAAATTATTTCTTGGTTGATACCATGCCCCACTTTGGAAGTATTACTCGGGGGCCGATAAATTACTCCGAGCAAGGAGTTTTTTCCCTTGTTTTTCATTTCCACCCAGATCAATTCAATATTTTAGCCCCTAGAACCAATATCATTTCTTAATACAGCCTTGATGTCATCATTAATCAATAAAGCAACTCCACCTCCTGTTCCATCCGGTCTATCCTTTGGGAATACGGAGTACCATTGGACATTCAACTTCCAGTCCCGGTCCTGCTGCAACCATGTTTCAGTGATCCCCACCAAATCATACCCCATTGTCTCTATTGGTGCTGTCAGCTTATTGACCTGATTCTGAATCCTGTGGTATTTAGGTACACGGCTTTTAAATATGTCTGACTGATTTGTCTTTCCCTTGCAGGATTGTCTTGTGCACTGTGCTTCTCACACATTCTGACCTCCTTTATTAATCTCTGATAACATTCAGCCTCATCCCCAACTTTCACTCCCGCAGTCTCCTTACCCTTTGATTTTTTATGTTTCCTTTCCCCTCCGTAGTGGTTAGACAGACCCTGCCTCTTCATCCTATTACCCTCTAACTTCTCCTCACCCGCTGACCTGCTGTTCTGCTTCCCATTAACCATTATACTTCTTGTAGTTTTACCCTTCCCTTCCCCCCATTTGCTCGTTTAAATTCCTCGTGACCAGCCTATTTATCCTTTCCGCGAGAACACTAGTCCCAGATCGGTTCAGGTGGAGACCGTCCCAACAATACAGATCCCTCCTGTCTCAATCCTGGTGCCAGTGCCCCATGAAATGGAACCCCTCTTTCCCAGGCCAGTGTTTACTTCCCTAATTTTCACATCTCTATGTCAATTGCACGTGGCTCGGGAGATAATACTGGGGAACAAGGAAATGACAGAAGAGCAAAACAAATACATCAGTCTTCACGGTGGAAGACACAAATAACATTCCAAAAATAAACAAACAAGGGGAAAAAGAGGGGAGGAAATAAGTATAATAACAATCACGAGGGATTGTACTCAGGAAATTAATGGGCCTAAAGGTTAGGTGGATTGGCCATGCTAAATTGCCCTTAGTGTCCTAAAAAGTAAGGTTAAGGGTTACGGGTATAGGGTGGATACGTGGGTTTGAGAGGGTGATCATTGCTCGGCACAACATCGAGGGCCGAAGGGCCTGTTCTGTGCTGCACTGTTCTATGTTCTATGTTCTATGTTCTAAAGGCCGATAGGGTCTCTGAACCTGGCGGGTGGCATCCTAGGATATTAAAGGACATAGCTACAGAGATAATGGTTGCACTGGTAGTAATCTTCCAAGAATCCTTAAAGTCCCAGAGGATTGGAAAACTGTCAATGTGACACCTTGGTTCAAAAATGGAGGGAGACAAAAAACAAGTAACTACAGGCCAATCAGCTTAACTTCTGTCATTCGGAAAATGTCCATTACAAAAGATGTAGAAATGCAGAAAATATAATCCAGCAGAGTCAGCATGGTTTCATGAAGGGGAAACCATGCCTGACAATTTTATTACAATTCATTGAACAAGCAGGGTAGATGAAGGAGAACCAGTAGATGTAATAGACTTGGGTTTCCAAAAGGCATTCTATAAGGTACCACAGGAATGGCTACTTAATAAGATAAGACTCCATGGTAGCACGATAACACAGTGGTTAGCACTGTCGCTTCACAGCTCCAGGGTCCCAGGTTCGATTCCCGGCTGGGTCACTGTCTGTGCGGAGTCTGCACATTCTCCCCGTGTCTGCGTGGGTTTCCTCCGGGTGCTCCGGTTTCCTCCCACAGTCCAAAGCTGTGCAGGTCAGGTGGATCGGCCATGATAAATTGCCCTTAGTGTCCAAAGGAGTTGGATGGGGTTGCTGGGTTACGGTATGGGGCAGAGGCGTGGGCTTGAGTGGGGTGCTCTTTCCGGGGGCCGGTGCAGACTCGAAGGGCCGGGTGGCCTCCTTCTGCAGGGAGGGAAATTTGCTGCGGCTCTTCGGGGGGGGGGGGGGGTTTAAACTAATTTGTAAGGGGGATGGGAAAACGAGCTGTAGTCCAGAAGCCAGTGTTGTGAGTAGTGAGGTACTGAGGAGGGTATCAAGGTCACAGGAGGGTACTGGCAGACAGAAAGGTGGGGTTGAAGTGTATCTACTTCAATGCAAGGAGCATCCGGAATAAGGTAGGTGAACTTGGAGCGTGGATTGGTACTTGGGACTACGATGTTGTGGACATTTCGGAGGCATGGTTAGAACAGGGACAGGAATGGTTGTTGGAAGTTCCGGGGTATAGATGTTTCAGTAAGAGTAGGGAAGGTGGTAAAAGAGGTGGAGGAGTAGCATTGTTAATCAAGGATAGTTTAACGGCTGCAGAAAGGCAGTTCGAAGGGGATCTGCCTACTGAGATAATATGGGCCGAGGTTAGAAATAGGAAAGGAGCGGTCACATGTTAGGAGTTTTCTACAGGCCCCCAAATAGTAATAGAGATGTGGAGGAAGAAATTGCAAAACAGATTATGGATAGGTGTGGAGGTCTCAGGGTAGTTGTCATGGGTGACTTTAACTTTCCAAATATTGATTGGAACCTCTATAGGTCGAACAGTTCGGATGGGGCAGTTTTTGTACAGTGTGTGCAGGAGGGTTTCCTGACACAATATGTGGATAGGCCGACAAGAGGGGGGGGGGGGTGGTGGGGGGCACATTGGATTTGGTACTGGGTAATGAACCGGGCCAAGTGTTAGATTTGTTTATGGGAGAGCACTTTGGAGATAGTGACCACAATTCGGTGTCTTTCACTATTGCAATGGAGAGGGATAGGGCCATACGGCAGGGCAAGGTTTATAATTGGGGGAGGGGTAATTATGATGCGATTAGGCAAGAATTAGGGAGCATAAGATGGGAACAGAAACTGTCAGGGAAAGGCACAAATGAAAAGTGGAGCTTGATCAAGGAACAAATACTGCGTGTCCTTGATAGGTATGTCCCTGTCAGGCAGGGAGGAAATGGCCGTGTGAGGAACCATGATTCACAAAAGAGGTTAAATGTCTTGTCAAGAGGAAAAAGGAAGAGTTTGTAAGGATGAGAAAACAAGGTTCAGTTGGGTCGCTTGAGGGTTACAAGGTAGCAAGGAATGAGCTATAAAAAAGGCTTAGGAGAGCTAGGAGGGGGCATGAGAAGTACTTGGCGGGTCGGATCAAGGAAAACCCCAAGGCTTTTTACTCTTATGTGAGAAATAAAAGAATGACCAGGGTGAGGTTAGGGCCGGTCAAGGACAGTAGTGGGAACTTGAGCATGGAGTCAGAAGAAATAGGAGAGGCGTTGAATTAATACTTTTCTTCAGTGTTCACCAAGGAGAGGGGCCATGTTTTTGAGGATGAGTGTGTGATACAGGTGGGTAGGCTGGAGGAGGTAGATGTTCTGAGGAAGGATATATGAGGAATTTTGAAAAAACCTGAGGGTGAACACGTCCCTGGGCCAGATGGGATATATCCAAGGATACTTGAGAGGCAAGGGATTGAGATTGCAGAGCCTTTGGCTTTGATCTTGGGTCCTCACTGTCCACGGGGATAGTGCCAGAGGACTGGAGAGTGGCGAATGCTATTCCTCTGTTCAAGAAAGGGAATAGGAATGACCCTGGTAATTATAGGCCGGTTAGTCTTGCTTCAGTGGTCGGTAAGTTAATGGAAAAGGTCCTGAAAGATAGGAATTATGACCATTTGGAAAGATGCAGCTTAATCTGGGATAGTCAACACGGGTAAGTCTTGCCTCACAAATTTGACTGAATTCTTTGAGGAGGTAACTAAGCATGCAGATGAAGGTAGAGCAGTTGATGCCGTATACATGGATTTTAGTAAGGCGTTTGATAAGGTTCCCCATGGTCGGCTCATGAAGAAAGTAAGGAGGTGTGGGATAGAGGGAAATTTGGCCAATTGGAAAAGTAACTGGCTATCACATAGAAAACAGAGGGTGGTGGTGGATGGTAAATTTTCAGACTGGAGACCAGTTACCAGCGGTGTACCACAGAGATCAGTGCTGGGTCCTCTGCTATTTGTGATTTTTATCAATGACTTGGAGGACGGGGCTGAAGGGTGGGTCAGTAAATTTGCTGATGACACCAAGATTGGTGGAGTAGTGGATGAGGTGGAGGGCTGTAGTAGGCTGCAAAGAGACATTGATAGGATGCAGTGCTGGGCCGAAAAATGGCAGATGGAGTTTAACCCTGATAAGTGCGAGGTGATTCATTTTGGTAGAAAAAATTTGAATTAGGATTACAGGGTCAACGGCAGGGTTCTGAGGAATGTGGAGGAACAGAGAAATCTTGGGGTTCATATCCACAGATCTCTGAAAGTTGCCACTCAAGTGGATAGAGCCGTGACAAAGGTCTATAGTGTGTTAGCGTTTATTAACAGGGGGCTTGAGTTTAAGAGCCGCGGGGGTTATGCTGCAATTATACAGGACCCTGGTGAGACCACATTTGGAGTACTGTGTGCAGTTCTGGTCACCTCATTATAGGAAGGATTTGGAAGCACTGGAAAGGGTGCAAAGGAGATTACCAGGATGCTGCTGGTTGCAGGGTAGGTCTTAAGAGGAAAGATTGAAGGAGCTAGGGCTTTTCTCTTTGGAGCGGAGGATGAGAGGCGACTTAATAGAGGTTGATAAGATGATGAGGGGAATAGATAGAGTGGACGTTCGAGACTATTTCCTCGGGTGGATGTAGCTGTTACAAGTGGGCATAACTATAAGGTTCAGGGTGGGAGATATAGGAGGGATATCCGAGGGAAGTTCTTTACTCAGAGAGTGGTTAGGGTGTGGAATGGACTGCCTGCTGCCTACTGGGGCTGTTTAGCACAGGGCTAAATCGCAGGCTTTGAAAGCAGACCAAGCAGGCCAGCAGCACGGTTCGATTCCCGTAACAGCCTCCCCGAACAGGCGCCGGAATGTGGCGACTAGGGGCTTTTCACAGTAACTTCATTTGAAGCCTACTTGTGACAATAAGCGATTTTCATTTTTCATTTTACATTTCTCCTGTGATAGTGGAGTCGGACACGTTTGGAACTTTCAAGCGGTTATTGGATAGGCACATGGAGCACACCAGAATGACAGGGAGTGGGATAGCTTGATCTTGGTTTCGGACAATGCTCGGCACAACATCGAGGGCCGAAGGGCCTGTTCTGTGCTGTACTGTTCTATGTTCATTTGAAGCCTACTTGTGACAATAAGCGATTTTCATTTCATTTTCATTTCATAACTGACTAATATTGAAATGCAACCTTTAAAAAGAAATGAAAAGAGTAAAGTAAAAGGGACTGAATACATGCTGGAAATGAATAACAGCAACTGAAAAAGAGGAACGAATCATCATGTCTCCAGGCTAATAATGTAACATGCCTTTGGCACAAGCCTTGTCGAGTGTCCCAGGCCAATTGCTTCTTACACTGTCCGGAGCAACTCCTTACAGAGATTCAGTTGACATGTTTTTAAATATCTTTTACCTTTCATATCACTGTCTACAGACAGGAAGTTTGTAAAGGCAGTTATATTACCAGAGTGAGTGAGGCATTCATAACATAACCGACACATTGAAGTGTGTCTGAATAAGCTGATTATTGATTGGTTTTTATTGGTAAATTTAGTCAGTGGATTGCTAACCAGTGTTGATGGAAAAATGAAGACCATGGTGTTAATTGGAGGATGTCACTGCAGTTTGGAGGTTTACACATTCCAGCACCTGCTATAAACAGGTTAAAAATAAAACTGATACCTTTAGGCTGCAATGATGCCATAGCTATACAGTGTGGGTTTGCAGCTGGCATGACATTATACTGAAAATCAGAGTCTCAGACAAGGTGAGGTCTGGATATAAACGGGCAGGAAACTCTCCTCTTGGCTGACAAATTTGGAATTATTTAATAGCATGCGTGGGAGCACCAGGTTTTTCAAAACATTTTAATCGCCTCTGCATAAGCTTGTACAAAGCCTGCAAAATCAAACAGATTTTCAGCAGGTTTGACTCTGCGATATAATTATGCTTCACACTGTGAAAAACACGGTGTGATTCAACCTTCGAGAAGGGGGTCTCATTCACTGCTCCCCAGATTCCTGTTCTGCTGCTACTTTTGGTGGTGACACATAACTGACTTTCAGCTGTCACGACAAATCACCTTGCTTTGCAAACTTTCTGGACTAATAGAGTTGTATTAGATATAATTTCTCCCCCTCACATGATAATATTGTGGAGTTAGGTTTTCTATCCCAATATCCTGAATATCTGCTTCACGTTCTTCAATTGTGAGGCCTGCTCCATCTGTGCAATGGTTTCTATACATGGAGAGAAGCCTGATTCAAGAAAGCTCTAGATCCTAATCCTAACCCTCATTCCCATCAGCTGGCCTGAAGTTGATAGTAATGGTTCCCCAGGCCTCAGCAGTTTTACTTGTTGACGGGAAGTGTGTGCATGGCAAGGGAGCATTTATTGGCCATCCCCAACTGCCGATGGTGGTAACAAATTGAGGCACTTTCCTGAGGCGGTACGGCCTGTCTGGTGAAGGTGTAGCCACAGGGCCGTTAGAGAGGGAGTTCCCTGCATTTTGATTGGGTGAGATGTGTTGGAATTGTCCGATGGTTTCAGAGTCCTGGAAGGTACACAACAGGAAATGCCCAGGTGAAGACCAAGTCGAGAATCAGAGCCAATACATTTGGGATAATTAACTGCTGAGTGTGTTACATTTTCTTTTCCGACGAGAGTCAGCTGAGGTTCACTCGAATCTGAAAGGTTTGTCGCTTCAAATGCTGCTGCCAGTCAGTACTGAGTGGAGTGCGCACTGTGGGAGGGGTCAGTACTGAGGGAGTGCCGCACTGTCAGTAGGGGTCAGTACTGAGGGAACACTGCACTGACAGAGGGTCCGTATTGAGGGAGTGCTGCACTGTCAGAGGGTCAGTACTGAGGGGTGCCGCCACTGTCAGAGGGTCAGTACTGAGGGAGTGCTGCACTGTCAGAGGGTCAGTACTGATGGAGGTGCTGCACTGACATAGGGTCAGTACTGAGGGAGTGCCGCACTGTTCAGAGGGTCAGTACTGAGGGAGTGCCGCACTGTCAGAGGGGTCAGTACTGAGGGAGTGCCGCACTGTCAGAGGGTCAGTTACTGAGGGAGTGCTGCACTGTCAGAGGGGCAGTACTGATGGGACTGCTGCACTGTGCGAGGGTCATACTGAGCGAGTGCCGCACTGTCAGAGGGTCAGTACTGAGGGAATGCTGCACCGTCAGAGGGTCCGTACTGAGCGGATGCACTGTCAGAGGGTCAGTACTGAGGGAGTGCTGCACTGTCAGAGGGTCAGTACTGGGGAGTGCCGCACTGTCAAGGGGGTCAGTACTGAGGGGGAGCTGCACTGTCAGAGGGTCAGTACTGTGGGAGTGCTGCACTGTCAGAGGGTCAGTACTGAGGGATGCCCATGTCAGAGGGTACAGTACTGAGGGAGTGCCTGCACTGTCAGAGGGTCCGTACTGAGGGAGTGCGCACTGTCAGAGGGTCAGTACTGAGTGAGCGCCGCACTGTCAGAGGGTCAGTACTGAGGGAGTGCTGCATTGTCAAGGGTCAGTAGCTGAGGGAGTGCCGCACTGTCAGAGGGTCAGTACTGAGGGAGTGCCGCACTGTCAGAGGGGCAGTACGGAGGGGAGTGCCGCAACTGTCGGAGGGTCAGACTGAGTGAGTGCTGCACTGTCAGAGGGTCAGTACTGAGGGAGTGCCGCACTGTCAGAGGGTCAGTACTGAGGGAGTGCCGCACTGTCAGAGGGTCAGTACTGAGGGAGTGCTGCACTGTCAGAGGGTCAGTACTGAGGGGGAGCTGCACTGTCACAGCTGCTGTCTTTCAGATGAGAAATTAAACAGAGTTCATCACTTGCCCAATCAGATCACTGATGTGTACATGCCAGCGTTGGACTGGGGTGAGCACAGTAAGAAGTCTTACAACACCAGGTTAAAGTCCAACAGGTTTGTTTCAAACACTGTCTTTGGGAGCACAGCTCCTTCCTCAGGTGAATGAGGAGGGAGCAGTGCTCCAAAAGCTAGTGTTTGAAACAAACCTGTTAGACTTTAACCTGGTGTTTTAAGACTTCTTACTGCAATTAGATCACTGGCAAAGATCTCAGGGCACTACAAAGATTTGTTATCTCCAATGTCCAGTGATGGAACCATCAATTCAGCGAACACGTGTAGTTGGATCTGAACAGAGGCTTTAATACACTTACAATAGAGCCAGCCTATTCGTCGTTGAACTTCAGGTGAACTGGCAGGCTGACTCTCAGGCACTGATCTTTATACATCAGCCCCGGGGGGAGGAGTCCTGGGCAGAGCCAAAGGAGGAGCCCAGTACAAACTCTCGTGTACTCCCAGAGCGACTCCCCCTGGTGGTCGGATAGTGCAACTGCACTTACAATGGGTAGATAACGAACATATATACATGGAGTGATTAAATTCTTCCGATCGGGCGTCCTGTTGAGTAGATGCCGCTGCGTTCTGGCGAGCTTGATGCAGGAACACTGCGCTGAGTTGCGGGCCATGTGGTGACTGCCCGGGGAGGTCGTACTCCTCCGATGAGCTGTTTGAGTCTGGGGATGCAGCTAGGGCCCGTGGATCGCACGTGGAGGGTGGTGATGAAGATGGCGTCCAAGATGGCAGCCCCCATGAATCGCACGTGGCCGGCCGCATGGTGGAGGTTTGCCAAGATGGCGGCCCCCATGGGGGCCCATGCGGGGTTAGCGGGGTCCGCGGGAAACGAGTTGAGGCTGCAGAAGGAAACTTCCATCGTGATAGCAGCCTCTACGGTAGTCTCTAAGCCCTGGGCCCCATTTTCTAATAGTCTCTGGCGTACATAGTTAGATCGAAGGCCCGCTACAAAAACATCCCGCACAGCAAGCTCCCTATGTTCGGCCGCGGTTACGGCCTGGTAATTGCAGTCATTTGAGAGATTGTTCAACTCGCGTGCAAATTCAGCTAAAGTTTCAGTAGACCGTTGTCGGCGAGTCGTGAGCACATGGCGGGCAAAGACCTCGTTCATGGGCCTAATATACATTTTGTCCAAAATTGCCAGCGCTGCGGTGTAGGAACCGGCTGGATTTAGTTGTGTAGAAATTCTGTGGCTTACCCTCGCGTGCAGTAGGCTGAGCTTTTGTTCCTCCGTAGTTTCAGCAGTGCTGATTTCGGCCAGTGGCAGAAGGTTTCTTTCGCCTCTGCATCCTGTGGATCGAGTTCTAGACGTCCTGGTTTTAGAGCGGATTCCATGCTTTACTTCGGCAGCTTCTTAAGTGTATTAAATTGATGGAACTATCAATTCAGCGAACACGTGTAGTTGGATCTGAACAGAGGCTTTAATACACTTACAACAGAGCCAGCCTATTCGTCGTTGAACTTCAGGTGAACTGGCACGCTGGCTCTAAGGCACTGATCTTTATACATCGGTCCCAGGGGGAGGAGTCCTGGGCGGAGCCAAGGGAGGAGCCCAGTACAAACTCTCGCGTACTCCCAGAGCGACTCCCCCTGGTGGTCGGATAGTGCAACTGCACTTACAATGGGTAGATAACGAACATATATACATGGAGTGATAGTGGCAACTATATATAGTGTGAATCACATTCACCACATCCAGGCCAATATTTATCCCTCAATTAACATTACAAAAACAAGGGCAGCACGGTGGCCAAGTGGTTAGCACAACCGCCTCACGGCGCTGAGGTCCCAGGTTCGATCCCGGCTCTGGGTCACTGTCCATGTGGAGTTTGCACATTCTCCCCGTGTCTGCGTGGGTTTCGCCCCCACAACCCAAAAATGTGCAGGGTAGGTGGATTGGCCACGCTAAATTGCCCCTTAATTGGAAAAAATAATTGCGTAATCTAAATTTAAAAAAAACATTACAAAAACTGCCTCCGGCCAGCAGGTGTCAGGCAAGTTGTAGTACTGACACTGTAGCCTGGGGTGGGGGAGGGGGGGGGGGGAGTCTTGAGGAGAAACCATCGTGGTCAGTTGGGTTTTTATTAGTTCCAGTTTTATAGCATTAGTTTCCTATCCACAGTATTATACTATAATAAAATTAACCAGTCTTGAACTAGAAGTTCTTTAGTACACTAACCCAGTAATTGTCTTTGTCCAAGAACATAATATGGCACCAGGAGTTGGGCCAAAAAACTGAAAGATCTGTCTTCAAATTTGGTGAAGCGGTGATGCAAGGAAAACGTTGAAAGTAATATCAATCTCATTGAAAAAGAAATCTCTGAAAAAGCAACACCAGTGCAAGAAGAAGATGGATAGTTTGAAAACTCCAGAACAACTTCTAGTAACTGGTAATTTTGATGGAAATTGGTGCGCATTTAATCGACAGTTTACACTGTATATAACAGCTCCAGGATTACATCCACAGCCTGATGAAAGAAAGAAAGCTTTGTTGCTGACGGTAGCAGATGACTTAGATTTATAACACCTTCGTGTATGAACAGGAGGACGATAGTAAAAGCTTTAATGACGTTATAAAAACATTTCATGAGTATTGCAGGCTGAAAAAGAATAAAACTTTTGAGTGATATATATTCAGAATGCGCATGCAGAAGCTGGGCAGGTCCTTTGATAGCTTTTTTACCGACCTTAATTTAAAAGCACAAACATGTAACTTTGCGATTTTAACATTATCGATGATTCGGGATCAAATTGTCTTTGGAGTAAATGAATCTTAAAATGTAATTTTTAATAAATTTAGAGTACCCAATCATTTTTTCCAATTAAGGAGCAATTTAGCGTGGCCAATCCACCTGCTCTGCACATCTTTGGGTTGTGGGGGTCAAACCCACACAAACACGGGGAGAATGTGCAAACTCCACACGGACCAGTGACCCAGGGCCAGGATCGAACCTGGGACCTTGGCGCCAAGAGGCAGCAGTGCTAACCACTGTGCCACCGTACTGCCCATCTTTGAAGTAAATAATGATAAGGTGCGTGAACGTTTCTTACAGGAGGAGGAGGGGCTGGTTTAGCACACTGGGCTAAATCGCTGGCTTTTAAAGCAGACCAAAGCAGGCCAGCAGCACGGTTCAATTCCCGTACCAGCCTCCCCGAACAGGCGCCGGAATGTGGCAACTAGAGGCTTTTCACAGTAACTTCATTGAAGCCTACTCGTAACAATAAGCGATTTTCATTTCATGAGCTTTAGTTAGAAGACACGATTAAGATTTGCCACGCTCGTGAACTAGCTGCGTGCCATATCAGCACATCCACGCACAAAGTTTTGGTGTGAAAATAGTGAGCGATGTTGATGTCATAGATGTTGGGATGCAGTCAAAAATAAAACGTCATTGTAGCAGCGGCAGCCATTTTAAACATACAGCAGAAGCAGCGATTATGTGTAAACAATATGGAAACAGACACGACCGAGGCAATGTCCAGCTTATGGCAAAATGTGCACAAAGTTTAAAGGAAAATAAACATTCTGCAAAACAATATTTCACAAGCAAAAAAGATACTGCACGGAAGTCAATTAATACAATTGATGACATCAATTTGGAAGGCACATTTTTTGTTGATGCAGTCTTGGATGAAGACAGGGCAAACACAGCCAAAAAGAATAAAACATCACCTAAAAGAACAAAAGTTACAAAAGTGATACTGGAATGGTGATAAAGAACAAATGGACAGTTTCTTTATCGATAAATTGATCGCTTATCACTGTGAAGTTAGATACAGGAGCAAGAGCAAACCTCATAAGCATCAGTGATATCAAGACTATCAAGATTAAGGGGCAGCATGGTGGTGCAGTGGGTTAGCCCTGCTGCCTCATGGCACCGAGTTCCCAGGTTCAATCCAGGGTCTGGGTCACTGTCCGTGTGGAGTTTGTACGTTCTCCCCGTGTCTGCAGGGGTTTCGCCCCCACAACCCAAAGATGTGCAGGGTAGGTGGATTGGCCATGATAAATTGCCCCTTAATTGGAAAACATTAATTGGGTACTCTAAATTTAAAGAAAGACTATCAAGATTAAAACAGAGAACATTGAATAAACCATGATGTAGCGATGCTGGCATTGGATGAGGGTGAGCACAGTAAGAAGTCTTACAACATCAGATTAAAGTCCAACAGGTTTGTTTCGAATCACTAGCTTTTGGAGCACAGCTCCTTCCTCAGAGGTGGGTCAATTAATACAATTGATGATAAAACAAATTCATAAAACATATATATATGTTTCTGGAACCCACCTCTTCATTCACCTGAGGAACAACAACAAAGAACAAAGAAAATTACAGCACAGGAACAGGCCCTTCTGCCCTCCCAGCCTGCGCCGACCCAGATCCTTCATCTAAACCTGTTGCCTATTTACCAAGGTCTACTTCTCTCTGTTCCCCACCCGTTCATATATCTGTCCAGATGCATCTTAAATGATGCTATCGTACCCGCCTCTACCACCTCCGCTGGCAAAGCGTTCCAGGCATCCACCACTCTCTGCATAAAAAACTTTCCACACACATCTCCCTTAAACATTCCCGCTCTCACCTTGAAATCGTGACCCCTTGTAATTGACACCCCCACTCTTGGAAAAAGCTTGTTGCTATCCACCCTGTCCATACATAGAACGATACAGCGCAGTACAGGCCCTTCGGCCCTCGATGTTGCACCGACATGGAAAAAATCTAAAGGCCATCTAACCTACACTATGCCCTTATCATCCATATGCTTATCCAATAAATTTTTAAATGCCCTCAATGTTGGCGAGTTCACTACTGTTGCAGGTAGGGCATTCCACGGCCTCACCACTCTTTGCATAAAAAACCCACCTCTGACCTCTGTCCTATATCTATTACCCCTCAATTTAAGGCTATGTCCCCTCGTGCTAGCCACCTCCATCCGTGGGAGAAGGCTCTCGCTGTCCACCTTATCTAACCCTCTGATCATTTTGTATGCCTCTATTAAGTCACCTCTTAACCTTCTTCTCTCTAACGAAAACAACCTCAAGTCCATCAGCCTTTCCTCATAAGATTTTCCCTCCATACCAGGCAACATCCTGGTAAATCTCCTCTGCACCCGTTCCGAAGCTTCCACGTCCTTCCTATAATGAGGCGACCAGGACTGTACGCAATACTCCAAATGCGGCCGTACTAGAGTTTGTACAACTGCAACATGACCTCATGGCTCCGGAACTCAATCCCTCTACCAATAAAGGCCAACACACCATAGGCCTTCTTCACAACCCTATCAACCTGGGTGGCAACTTTCAGGGATCTATGTACATGGACACCGAGATCCCTCTGCTCATCCACACTACCAAGAATTTTACCATTAGCCAAATATTCCGCATTCCTGTTATTCTTTCCAAAGTGAATCACCTCACACTTCTCCACATTAAACTCCATTTGCCACCTCTCAGCCCAGCTCTGCAGCTTATCTATGTCCCTCTGTAACCTGCAACATCCTTCCGCACTGTCTACAACTCCACCGACTTTAGTGTCGTCTGCAAATTTACTCACCCATCCTTCTGCGCCCTCCTCTAGGTCATTTATAAAAATGACAAACAGCAACGGCCCCAGAACAGATCCTTGTGGTACGCCACTCGTAACTGAACTCCATTCTGAACATTTCCCATCAACTACCACTCTCTGTCTTCTTTCAACTAGCCAATTTCTGATCCACATCTCTAAATCACCCTCAATCCCCAGCCTCCGTATTTTCTGCAATAGACGACCGTGGGGAACCTTATCAAACGCTTTACTGAAATCCATATACACCACATCAACTGCTCTACCCTCGTCTACCTGTTCAGTCACCTTCTCAAAGAACTCGATAAGGTTTGTGAGGCATGACCTACCCTTCACAAAACCATGCTGACTGTCCCTAATCATATTATTCCTATCTAGATGATTATAAATCGTATCTTTTATAATCCTCTCCAAGACTTTACCCACCACAGACGTTAGGCTCACCGGCCTATAGTTACCGGGGTTATCTCTACTCCCCTTCTTGAACAAAGGGACCACATTTGCTATCCTCCAGTCCTCTGGCACTATTCCTGTAGCCAATGATGACCTAAAAATCAAAGCCAAAGGCTCAGCAATCTCTTCCCTGGCTTCCCAGAGAATCCTAGGATAAATCCCATCCGGCCCCGGGGACTTATCTATTTTCACCTTGTCCAGAATTGCCAACACTTCTTCCCTACGCCCCTCAATGCCATCTATTCCAATAGCCTGGGTCTCAGCATTCTCCTCCACAATATTATCTTTTTCTTGAGTGAATACTGACGAAAAGTATTCATTTAGTATCTCGCTCTTATTACCTCTCATAATTTTGTAGATCTCAATCAGGTCTCCCCTCAACCTCCGTCTTTCCAACGAAAACAATCCTAATCTACTCAACCTTTCTTCATAGCTAGCACCCTCCATACCAGGTAACATCCTGGTGAACCTCCTCTGCACCCTCTCTAAAGCATCCACATCCTTCTGGTAATGTGGCGACCAGAACTGCACGCAGTATTCCAAATGTGGCCTAACCAAAGTCCGATAAAACTGTAACATGACCTGCTGATTCTTGTACTCAATACCCCATCCGATGAAGGCAAGCATGCTGTATGCCTTCTTGACCACTCTATCAACCTGCGTTGCCACAATGGGCCTGAACTCCCAGATCTCTCTGGACATCAATTTTCCCCAGGACTCTTCCATTGACCATATAGTCTGCTCTTGAGTTAGATCTTCCAAAATGCATCACCTCGCATTTGCCTGGATTGAACTCCATCTGCCAATTCTCTGCCCAACTCTCCAATCTATCTATATTTGCTGTATTCTCTGACAGTCCACCTCGCTATCTGCAAATCCACCAATCTTAGTATCATCTGCAAACTTGCTACACAGCCCACTTATACCTTCGTCCAGATCATTTATGTATATCACAAACAACAGTGGTCCGAGCACGGATCCCTGTGGAACACCACTGGTCACAGTTCTCCATTTTGAGACACTCCCTTCCACCACTACTCTCTGTCTCCTGTTGCCCAGCCAGTTCTTTATCCATCTAGCTAGTACACCCTGAACCCCATACGACTTCACTTTTTCTATCAACCTGCCATGAGAAACTTTATCAAATGCTTTACTGAAGTCCATGTGTACGACATCTACAGCCCTTCCCTCATCAATTAACTTTGTCACTTCCTCAAAGAATTCTATTAGGTTTATAAGACATGACCTTCCCTGCACAAAACCATGCTGCTTATCACTGATAAGTCTATTTTCTTCCAAATGTGAATAGATCCTATCCCTCAGTATCTTCTCC
This sequence comes from Scyliorhinus canicula, assembly GCF_902713615.1. Classification (NCBI taxonomy): domain Eukaryota; kingdom Metazoa; phylum Chordata; class Chondrichthyes; order Carcharhiniformes; family Scyliorhinidae; genus Scyliorhinus; species Scyliorhinus canicula. The sequence continues at coordinate 198,170,912 of NC_052154.1, read as the reverse complement.
AACAGTTTGCCTACCACTGACGTCAAACTCACAGGTCTATAATTCCCTGGATTATCCCTGCTACCCTTCGTAAACAAAGGGACAACATTAGCAATTCTCCAGTCCTCCGGGACCTCACCCGTGCTCAAGGATGCTGCAAAGATATCTGTTAAGGCCCCAGCTATTTCGTCCCTCGCTTCCCTCAGTAACCTGGGATAGATCCCATCCGGACCTGGGGACTTGTCCACCTTAATGCCTTTTAGAATACTCAAAACCTCCTGCTTCCTTATGCCGACATGACCTAGAGTATTTAAACATCCATCCCTAGCCTCAACATCCGCCATGTCCCTCTCCTTTGTGAATACCGATGCAAAGTACTCATTAAGAATCTCACTCATTTCCTCTGACTCCACGCATAAATTCCCTCTTTTGTCTTTGAGTGGGCCAATCCTTTCTCTAGTTACCCTCTTGCTCCTTATATACGAATAACAAGATTTGGGATTTTCCTTAACCCTGTTAGCCAAAGATATTTCATGACCCCTTTTAGCCCTCTTTATTGCGCGTTTGAGATTTGTCCTACTTTCCCGATATTCCTCCAAAGCTTCATCACTTTTGAGTCGCCTCGATCTTATGTATGCTTCCTTTTTCATTTTAGCTAGTCTCACAATTCCAACCGTCATCCATGGTTCCCTAATCTTGCCATTTCTATCTTTCATTTTCACAGGGACATATCTGTCCTGCACTCTAATCAACCTTTCCTTAAAAGACTCCCACATTTCAAATGTGGATTTACCCTTAAACAGCTGCTCCCAATCCACATTCCCCAGCTCCTGCCGAATTTTGTTATACTCTGCCTTTCCCCAATTTAACACTCTTCCTTTAGGACCACTCTCGTCTTTGTCCATGAGTATTCTAAAACTTACGGAATTGTGATCGCTATTCCCAAAGTAATCGCCGACTGAAACATCAACCACCTGGCCGGGATCATTCCCCAATACCAGGTCCAGTATGGCCCCTTCCCAAGTTGGACTATTTACATACTGCTCTGAAAAACTCTCCTGGATGCTCCTTACAAACTCTGCTCCATCTACGCCTCCAACACTACACGAATCCCATTCAATGTTGGGGAAGTTAAAATCTCCCATCACAACCACCCTATTGCTCCTACATTGTTCTATAATCTGTCTACATATTTGTACCTCTATTTCATGCTCGCTTTTGGGAGGCCTGTAGTAAAGTCACAACAATGTTACTGCACCCTTCCTATTTCTTAGCTCTATCCTCAGTGCTCGAATCCTCCATCGTGCCCTCCTTAATCACAGCTGTATTATCATCTCTGACCAGTAATGCAACTCCTCCACCCCTTCTACCTCCCTCTCTATCCCTCCTGAAGCATCTATACCCTGGGATATTTAGTTGCCAGTCTTGCCCATCCCTCAACCAAGTCTCAGTAATACCAATAGCATCATATTCCCAGGTACTGATCCAAGCCCTAAGTTCATCTGCCTTACCTGCTACACTTCTCGCATTAAAACAAATGCACCTCAGACCACCTGTCCCTTTGCGATCATCATCTCTTTCCTGTCTACTCTTCCCCTTAGTCACATTGTGTTTATTACCCAGTACCTTACTGGCTTTAGTTGCTGCTTCTTTACTGACCTCTAACTTCCTAATCTGATTCCTATCCACCTGCCACATTAGTTTAAAACCTCCCCAACAGTGTTAGCAAAAGCACCCCCTAGGACATCCCTGACCCGTGCACCCGGGAGGCAACATACCATTCGGGAGTCTCATTTTCGACCACAGGAACGCCTGTCTACTCCCCTTACGATTGAATCCCCTATGACTATAGCCCTGCCAGTCTTTTTCCAGCCCTTCTGTGCAGCAGAGCCAGCCACGGTGCCATGAGCCTGGCTACTACTGCCTTCCCCCGGTGAGTCATTTCCCCTAACAGTATCCAAAACGGTATACCTGTTTTGGAGGGAGATGACCGCAGGGGACACCTGCACTGCCTTCCTGCTCTTTCTCTGCCTTTTGGTCACCCATTCCCTGTCTCCCTCACCAATTCTAATCTACGGTGTGACCAACTCACTGAACGTGCTATCCACGACCTCCTCAGCATCGCGGATGCTCCAAAGTGAGTCCATCCGTAGCTCCAGAGCCGTCATGCGGTCTAACAGGGGCTGCAGCTGGACACACTTCCCGCACATGAAGGAGTCAGGGGCATCGGCCGCGTCCCTGAACTCCCACATTGAGCACGAGGAGCATAACCCGGGTCTGGGACCTCCTGCCATTTTTACCCTTTACCTTAACTGACTAAAAATATATCAAATAATTAATAAGTGAAAGGAATAAAGATTTTACTTACCAATCACAATACTCACCAACACACGAAGAGTTAAATTTATCCCAGCTACTGCTAATTGGAGCACTTTCCTTACCAGCCAATCAGGTCACTGCTTTGCTGTGATGTCACCTGAGGAAGGAGCAGTGCTCCAAAAGTTTGTGATTCAAAACAAACCTGTTGGACTTTAGCCTGGTGTTGCAAGACTTCTTATTGAATAAACCAGTCTTGTTGAAGGACTATAATGGTCAGAAAACTACACATTGGGAATGTGTGAATTGGACGTACAAGTAAACAATAAAGTGCACAAATTAAAATTCTGGATATTTGCTGATGGTTGTGAATCGTTATGAGGTGATGAAATGTATGAAGCACTGGGGCTGGTGAGAAGCATGTACAGCACTGACTGTGCACTGATCACACACAGTGGATCAGTGGAATCCATTCTGCAGCTTTTCCAGAAATATTCCAGAGTTTTGGTGTTTTTTTCGTTCACTGACAAGGTTCAATTGAAAAGGGGGGATGCTGAACTGGTGATCCGTGCTCCGGGAAGAGTTCCAGCATCATTACGTGACTGTCTAAAAGTTGAATTAGACAGGTGACACATCTTGGCGTTATCAAAAAGATTGAAGAGACGACAGCTTGGGTCAATTCGATGGTACGTGTGCAAAAAAAACCAATGATCTTCGAATATGTATGGATCCCAAAAATTTAAATGCAAAACGGGAACACTATCCGATACCTCAAAGAGCAGAGATCACAAGTGAGATGTCTAGTGCAAAATATTTCAGCAAACTTGATTCTTGGCAAGGATTCTGGCAGCTCAAGCTAGATAAAGAAAGTACCAAGTACTCTGGGCGCGATTCTCCGCAAATGCGGAGAGTCGTGAAGGCTGCCGTGAAACTGGCCTTGTTTCACGGCAGCTTCCGCGCCCCCTCCCGGGACCCGATTCTCCCCCCCGGTCGGGGCTAGCAGCGGGGCCCCGTGAACCTCGGCATCGCAGGCTTAGTGAACTTCGCTAAGCCCGCGCGCCAAGGGTAACGGCGACTGACGCAAACGATGACATTAGCCACGCATGCACGGATTGGACGGCTCCAACCCGCGCATGCGTGGATGACGTCATCACGCATATGCGTGAAACCCGCGCATGCGTGGGCCGGTATGCCCCTCAGCCGCCCCGCAGACTGATCCAGCGGGGCGGAGGCGGAACAAAGAGTGCGCGGGGTTCAGACCCGCTGCCCGCGATCGGTGGGCCCATGCCACCCTTGGCATGGCCGTGGTGCGGCCGTGCCAATCGGTGCCATGGTTCTCCAGAACGGCACTTTGCTGCCGTTTTCACGAACGGTGAGAGCAGGTGTGTTGGAGTTCGTGAAAACGGCCGTAAAGGCCTGGGAACTCGGCCCATCGGCTAGGGGAGAATCGCTGCTCACCGTAAAAAACGGCGAGCAGCGATTCGTGTCGTGGGGCGGCCGTGGGGGGGGGGGGGGTGGAGATTGGCGGGAGGTCGGGAAAAATGTCGGGAAGGCCCTCCCGCTATTCTCCGACCCGTCGTGGGGGGGCGGAGAATCGCGCCCCTTATGTTCAATACTCTCTTTGGCAGATATTGCTTTCTTTGCCTGCCCTTTGGCATAATCTCAGCATCAGAAATATTCCACAGAGCGATGTGGGCCAAACAGCCAAATAAGGTGGCATCCTGCAAAGGATACTGGGGGATATGGCCAAATATAAGGACAAGCAGGCGGCAGTTTAACAAAAGATCGATGAGCAGGCTGCAGCCCAGATATCGCAATACACAGGAAACAGGCCGTCTCCAGGCCATCCCGGGAGCAATAGAATGTTCCTGTCAATCACACTTGTTTACCAGACACAGGGGAACTCCTTATTTGGAAAGCCAACAAATCTCCAACACTTGCAGGCATGGCCATTGAGTGCCCACTCTGAAATCAGTGTGGCAGCCCCTGATTGGACCTAATCGATCAGGATGATCAAGCCCTGATCAATTGATTGGCAATGACCCAGAGACCGCCCAAAAAGGAGCAAAATCTGTGAAGGTAAAAGGTGCCGCACCACCTTAGAATCCCTCTTTGCCCAATAGGAGGAGGACCATCATGGCACTAACAGAAGGAAAAGCAGAGCCAGACCATCAGAACCGTCCGAGGATCGAACATCGAGGACTAGAGGAGTCAGCGCACAAATAAAGGACAATATCTGTCTGTGTACTTGCTGGTCACTCTGAAGTTAATTCAAGGTCTAGTATGATCCTTTAGTGCTCTGTAGAATAACTTGTGTTGATGGAGTGATTGATTAAGTGAAACATTGTGTGAGTGTGAATGAAGACTTGATTTAAAACAAAGTCTACTCTCAGTCATTTGTCCACCATGTACGGGTTGAAGACAGACTGTGCACAACAGATGGAACGCATCATTGCACACATTCAGGGTGTTCGATGATTCAGGTATGTCGATGACATCATAATTTGGGGTTCCACGGAGGGTACACAGAGGGACAATTCAGAATGTACAATTCACCTAACAGCACGTCTTTGGACTGTGGGAGGAAACCGGAGGACCCGGAGGAACCCACGCAGACACGTGGAGATCGTGCAAACTCCACACAGGCAGTGCCCCAAGCTGGGAATCGAACCTGGGACCCTGGTGCTGTCAAGCAACCGTGCTAACCACTGTGCTACCCTATTCCTTGTTTCCCTTGATGTACAAAAATTTTTGATCTCTGCCTTGAATATACTCAACTCTCACCCCAGAGGAAATTCTCCTTAGAATTCCAAAGGTTCACAACTCCTTGAGTAAAGAAACTCCTCCTTGTGCCAGTCCTGAATGGCTGACCCTTTATCCTGAATTTCCGATTAGCTCCAGCTTCAACAACCAGGGGAAATATCTGCCAAATATCAACCTGTCAACTTCTCTGACAATTTTATATATTTCAATGAGATCACCTCTCACTGTTCTAAATTCTAGGAAATATAGGCCTTGTCTACTCAATGTCTCCCCATGGGCACACCTCCCATCCCAATCGGAACAATCATTGCACTCCCTCTGAGCCAAATATACCCTTCCTTACACAAGTTGACTAAAGCTGTGTGTAGTACTCTGGGTGTGATCTCACCTCAATCACAGTGAGGTTTATTTCCTCTTATACTCCAATTTCTTTGTAATAAAAGTTAAAATAGCTCCAGTTTTCCCAATTGCTGAACCTGCACCATGGTCCCTCTGAATGCAAACATTTCCCAGAAACAGTATTTGCTACTTTGCCGACTACAGTGGATAACTTTCCAACTCCTGATCTTACATTGCATCTGTCACATTCTCACCCACTCACCTCGCTGGTCTAAATTATTTCAAAGCCTCTTTGCTTCCTGCTCACAGCTTACTTTCTCCACTAACTTTGCAACATCAGCAAACTTGCAGACGTTATAGTTGCTCTCCTCATCTAACCCATATAGAATGTAAATACCAAGGCTGAATGTGGATCTTTGCAATGTTTAGTTACAGACAACCCAAATATAATGCATTCTCTGCCTTCGAACCACTAAAATATTCTCCACCTGTGTTAATGTATTACTCAAAATCCCATGACTCTTAATTTTGCACAAATCTTTCCTGCAGCACCTTGGCAGATGTGTTATGGGGGCGGCACGGTAGCACAGTGGTTAGCACTGCTGCCTCACAGCGCCAAGGACCTGGGTTCAATTCCCGGCTTGGGTGACTGTCCATGTGGAGTTTGTACTTGCTCCCTGTGTCTGCGTGGGTTTCCTCCGGGTGCTCCGGTTTCCTCCCACAGTCCAAAGATGTGCAGGTTAGGTGGATTGGCCATGATCAATGCGTGGGGTTACGGGGGAGTTGGCCAAGGTAGGGGGCACTTTCAATGGGTTGGTGCAGACTCTGTGGGCTAAATGGCCTCCTTCAGCACTATGAGGATTCTATTGATCTGAAGACACTACATCTACTGGCTGTGTTTTATTTAGTTACAACATCAAAAAACTGTCAACAGATCTGTCAAACAGGTTTTCTTTTTTATAAATCTACATTTAATCTGCCCAATCTTATAATGATTTTTTCAGACTCCTTCTCCCATATCTCTAATGATAAATCTAGCATTTTCTCAACGGGGGCAGGGGTGGGGGCAGGGGGGGGGGGGGGCTGCTATTCCGTAAGGCATGGACTCACTTTAGATACCTGGGGGTGCAGGTTGACTGAGATTGGGGGGGCTCTGTCGGTACATTTCTAGTTTGGTGGGGAGAGTGAAAGCCGACCTGGTAAGGTGGGATGGTCTCCCTCTGTCACGGGCGGGTAGGGTACAGGCGGTTAAAATGAATGTGTTGCCGCGATTCCTGTTTATTTTCCAATGCCTGCTGATTTTCCTGCCAAAGGCATTTTTTCAGTGCGATTAAGGAAAGGATTACCTCATTCATATGGGGAGGGAAGGTGGCCAGAATTAGCAAGGTGCTGCTACAGAGAGGAAAGCAGGCAGGGGGCTGGGTCTTCCGAACCTGATGTATTATTACTGGGTGGCGAATGTGGAGAAGGTGCAGAGCTGGGTCTGACTCCCAATGGGTCAGAATGGAGGAGAGTTTGTGTAGCGGGCCGGGATTGAAGGAGCTAGCGACAGCGCCTCTCCCGACGGCCCCGGGGAGATCTGGTGGTAATAGCTTGAGAATTTAGAGACAGTTTTGACAGCACTTCGGGTTGGGGGCAGGGTCAAGGAAAATGCCGATTCGGGGGAACCATAGATTTGAGCCGGGGAAGTGGGATGGAAATTTTGGAGAAAGGAATTAGAACAAAAAAAGATTTGTTTCTTGGGGATCGTTTTGCGGGATTGAAGGAGCTGGGAGCAAAGTATGGGCTGGAGCAGGGGGAAATATTTAGATACATGCAGGTTCGAGACTTTGCCAGGAAAGAGATACAGAGCTTCCCAGTAGAGCCGGCTTCCTCATTGCTGGAGGAGGTGCTGACGACAGGGGGACTGGAGAAGATATAATATCGGTGGTTTACGGGGCTATTTTGGAGGAGGAAAAGGCACCATAGAAGGGATCAAAGCAAAGTGGGAGGAAGAGTTGGGAGAGGATATGGAGGAGGGGGTCTGGTATGAGGGGCTCCGGAGGGTGAACGCCTCCACCTTGTGTGCGAGGTTGGGGCTGATAAAGCTGAAGGTGGTGTACAGAGCGCACCTCACAAGGGCGAGGATGAGCTGGCTGTTTAAAGGAGTAGAAGATGTGTGTGAACGTTGTGGGGGGACCCCGCAAACCACGTTCATATGTTTTGGTCCCTCCCTCGCTGTGGGACTGTGGGAGGAAACCGGAGCACCCGGAGGAAACCCACACAGACACAGGGAGCAAGTACAAACTCCACATGGACAGTGACACAAGCCGGGAATGAGCGGCGTTCCCTCGCCGGCAGCGGGATTCTCCGTCCCGCCGGCTCCGTATTCCGGCACGGCGTTGCCTCGCTGGCAGCGGGATTCTCCGTCCCGCCGGCTCCGTATTCCAGAGCAGCGTTCCCCTCCGGCAGCGGGATTCTCCGTCCCGCCGGCTCCGTATTCCGGCACAGCATTCCCCCTCCGGCAGCGGGATTCTCCGTCCCGCCGGCTCCGTATTCCAGAGCAGCGTTCCCCTCCGGCAGCGGGATTCTCCGTCCCGCCGGCTCCGTATTCCGGCACGGCGTTCCCCCTCCGGCAGCCGGATTCTCCGTCCCGCCGGCTCCGTATTCCAGAGCAGCGTTCCCCCTCGCTGGCAGCGGGATTCTCCGTCCCGCCGGCTGGTCATTGGGAATCCCGTTGTGGCTGCCCCACGCCATCGGGAAGCTCCGCGTGCGCTGCCGGCAAACCGAAGGACCCCATCAACAGAGAATCCCGCAGGATATCGCTCGGATTTCTCCTCACTCCATTCTTGAATAATAGGTTTTGTTTTTTATTTTCCAAACCACAGGAGAGTTACCAGGAAATCCAAGTTCTGGAATATTAAATCCAATAAATCCACTGACTCTGTGACCCACTGACCCTGTGACCCACTGACCCTGTGACCCTGTGACCCTGTGACCCTCTGACTCTGTGACCCACTGACTCTGTGACCCTCTGACCCTGTGACCCTCTGACTCTGTGACCCTCTGTCTCTGTGACCCACTGACTCTGTGACCCTGTGACCCACTGACTCTGTGACCCACTGACTCTGTGACCCTCTGACCCTGTGACCCACTGACTCTGTGACCCACTGACTCTGTGACCCTCTGACCCTGTGACCCACTGACCCTGTGACCCTCTGACTCTGTGACCCTCTGACCCTGTGACCCACTGACCCTGTGACCCTGTGACCCTCTGACTCTGTGACCCACTGACTCTGTGACCCTCTGACCCTGTGACCCTCTGACTCTGTGACCCTCTGTCTCTGTGACCCACTGACTCTGTGACCCTGTGACCCACTGACTCTGTGACCCACTGACTCTGTGACCCTCTGACCCTGTGACCCACTGACTCTGTGACCCACTGACTCTGTGACCCTCTGACCCTGTGACCCACTGACCCTGTGACCCTCTGACTCTGTGACCCTCTGACCCTGTGACCCACTGACCCTGTGACCCACTGACCCTGTGACCCTCTGACTCTGTGACCCACTGACTCTGTGACCCTCTGACCCTGTGACCCTCTGACTCTGTGACCCTCTGTCTCTGTGACCCACTGACTCTGTGACCCTGTGACCCACTGACTCTGTGACCCACTGACTCTGTGACCCTCTGACCCTGTGACCCACTGACTCTGTGACCCACTGACTCTGTGACCCTGTGACCCTGTGACCCTCTGACCCTGTGACCCTCTGACTCTGTGACCCTCTGACTCTGTGACCCAGTGACTGTGACCCTGTGACCCTTTGACTCTGTGACCCAGTGACTGTGACCCTGTGACCCTCTGACTCTGTGACCCAGTGACTCCTAACCTTTGCATTAGGATCACAAGGAGGGAGTGTAGCCACCTGAGTTGGCCACTTCACAAGTTAAAATGGAGAAACACAAGGAACGCAGGGAAAATTGGACAATCCCAGAGAAACAAGCAGTTTGCAGACTTTCCCTGTGTATTCTGCCTGCAAAGAAAGCAGACAGCACTGAAACCAGCAGCCATGCATATTAATGAGCGATTCCCGGGAACAATAGTAACAATCAAAGGTGATCGAAGTAAAGCTAGACTCCTCGGCACCAGCAGGAGTCCAAGACAAAAGAAGCAAACGGGCACCCAAGGACCACCCAGCGATCGGGAAACAGCCCCAGTATTGGGGAATTCAAACCAATCGATTGGTATGGGATCCAATCGATTGAAAGTACGCTCGGGGTCCGCCCAAAAGGGCGCGAAGCCCCTGAGGACTATAAGATAGAGCCCCTAAGGTCAGTTCTCTCTCTTAGCCGACCCTCCCAGCAGAACATCTTAGCAGCTCTCGAAGAACTTGACCGTAAGGAGGAGAGGCCTGGCCGATTGCTGCACCACCAAGCAAGTGTCCAGTCAACGCACGCTACGAGATAGACACTCCTGAGCCCTTAGTCCATACCAGCTGGAAGCCTGCAGACTCAGGATCGAGCACGTGGCCATTGTTCCCTGACCCAGCGGGTTCCCTTATCCAGATAAGTATTGGCCTGTTAGTGTTAGGAATAGCCTAGTCGTTTAGTATTGTATGCATGAGTAGCGATTAATAAACGTGTTTTGAGTCATTGACCTGAACTTGAACTTGAACCTCATGGTGGTATCATAAGGATACCTGGCGACTCTAGAGCTAAGGAATAAAACAGCCAATTGAGTGTAAAGCGCACTCACCAGAATCCCTCTATTTCCTCCCTATTCATGGACCCATCCAGATACTACTTAAATGTGGCTGTTGTTCCTGCTTCCACCACATCCTCTGGCAGCGCGTTCCAGGCACCCACCATTCTCTGTCTGAAAAACTTAACCACACATCTCCCTTAAACTTTCCCCTCTCACCTTCACCCTGTGCCCCTGTGTAATTGACACTTCCACCCTTGGAAAAAGCCTCTGACTATCCACCCTGTTTGTGCCTCTCATAATTTTGTAGACCCCTATCAGGTCTCCCCTCATAAGAACATAAAAACTAGAAGCCCATTCAGCCCCTCGATCTTGCTTTTCCATTCAATACGATCCTGGCTGATCCCATCCTGGCCTCAACTCCACCATCCTGCCCGTTCTCCATAACCCTTCAGCCCATTACCAATTAAACATCTGTCTAACTCCTCCTTAAATTTATTCACTGTCCCGGCTACCACCGTACTCTGGGGGAGTGAATGCCACAGATTCACGAACCTTTGGGAGAAGCAATTTCTCCTCAAATCTGTTTTAAATCTGTGACCCCTTATCCTGAGATTATGACCTCTTGTTTTAGAATGCCCCACACGAGGAAGCATCAGCTCCACGTCTACTTTATCCATACCTTTTAGCATCTTGTGTACCTCAACAATATCTCCTCTCATTCTTCTAAACTCAAGAGAGTTGACGCCTAAACTGTTCAATTTTTCCTCATATGACAAACCCCTCATCTCTAGAATCAATCCAGTGACCCTCCTCTGAACTGCCTCCAATGTCACTACATCTTTCCTCAAATAAGGAGACTGTTATGGGCCAGGGTTTCGAGAACGCCAAACTGTATCATAGAGTTGACCTGACCCACAACTTTTACTAGATTGTGGTATGGGGAGCATACGGCCCACTCTACAGGTGTGGTACAGCAGAAATGGAAAAGCAATTTTTAAAGCAAAACAATGTTAATTCTATGAACTCAAGTTAACCTTTTTAAAACATACAGTGAACACCTTAGCAACCATCAATTCAAATACAACCCCCAAAGAATACAACACTAAGTAATCCTTTAAGCTTTCCTTTTTAACATCCATACGACTTTAAAAAAAACCTTTATGAGAAGCACCTCAGGTTAAAGTCACTACTGAAAACATTTATAATTCTGAATTCACCAAATGGTCAAGCGATAGTCTTTTGATGGCAGAGAGAACAGCAGTACACCTGCTCTGTCTGGCTTCAGCTCCAACACTGAAAACGAAACTCAAACACACCCTGCAACCAGCTCAAAAATGAAAATAAAAAGCTGACAGACAGCCCAGCTCCATCCACTCTCTGACATCACTGCAGTAGTAAACACCTATTTCTTAAAGGAACTCTCACTACAGATATTTATATACACACTCATTGAAACACCTATTTCTTAAAGGTACTCTCACATGACAGAGGCCAAAACTGTGCACAATACTCCAGGTGCAGTCTTACTAATGCCTTGTACAGTTGTAGCAACCATTGCTGCCAATTGCCCTGGTCAAAGCCAGTAAGGATATCCTCTGTAAATCTAACTAGCAGGTTGCTCCTTATACCTTTCTGTAACCTTCAACACAGCTGGCCACTTCAATCACCCCCTACCCTGAAGTCCACATCCAGAACTAACTTTCCAGCTGTCCATATACATCAGTTCATCGTTTTTAATTCTCCAGAGGATGTGCCCATTGTTGACGAGGTCGACATTTGTTATCCATCCCTAATTACCCTTGGGAAGATGGTAGTGAGGTACATTCTTGTATTGCAGCAGTCCATCCAGGTGTTGTGAGTCACCCACTGCTGCTCCTGAGGGAGTTCCAGGATTTTTAGCCGGTGATGATGAAGAAATGGCAATATTTTTCCAAATAAGGTTGAAGTAGCCCTCTTGTAAAGTACACAGTGTGTGCTGTGTCAGAGAGATTGAATGTCGAAGCTGCTTCATCTTGGATGGTGTGAGAGCTGCAACAAAAACAGAAAATACTGGACAATCTCAGCACGTCTGACATCACCTGTGGAGAGAGAACGGAGCAAATGTTTCGAGTCTGGGTGACTCTTTGTCAAAGCTGCAGAGAATTGAAATAGGGTCAGATTGTGGGGGGGGGGGGCGGTGGGGCTGGATAGGGGTCAGCAATAGGTGGAGATAGACAAAGATGTCAAGGACAGCAGACAAAATGAATGTAAATGGGGGTGATTAACGCTAAGTAGCAGCTGATAGTGGCAGATAAAAAGATTAGAATGTGGCAAAGTGAGTCAAAGGGCAACTAGGAACAGATGGTCCAAGTGGGGTGGGGGGGGAGGGGGATCATAGTGAGGGGAAACATATCAATGGAAGAAATGAAAATAAATTGATAGAAATAATAATGGGTTGAAGGTGGAGGAGAGAGTTCAGAGTCGGAAGTTGTTGAATTCAGTGCTAAGTCCGGAAGGCTGTAAGGTGCTGAATTGGAAGATGAAGGGCTGTCCCTCCAGTTTGCGCTGGGCTTCACTGGAACATTGCGGCCGGCCAAGGACGGACATGTGGGCGTGAGAGCAGGACGGGGAGTTGAAATGGCAGCGACAGGAAGGTCTGGGTCCTGCTTGTGGACGGACCGGAGGCGTTCTGCAAAGTGGTCACCCAGTCTGTGTTTAGTCTCTCCAATATAGAGTAGATCACACTGGGAGCAGCAAATGCAACAGACCAGATTGAAGGAGGTGCACGTGAAGCGCTGCCTCACCTGAAGAGTGTTTCTGCCCTGGGATGGTGAGCAGGGAGGGGGTAAAGGGACAGGTGTTACACCTTCTGTGATTGCATGGGAAGGTGCCGTGGGGAAAAAGGTGAGGGGGGAGTGGATCAGGGTGTTCCGGAGGGAACAGTCCCTGCGAAATGCGGACATGGGGAGTGAGCGGAAGATGTGTTTGTTGGTGGAATCATGCTGGAGTTGGCGGAACAGGCGGAGGATGATTCTTTGAATGCGGAGGCTGGTGAAAAGTGAGGAGAAGGGGGACACTATCCTAGTTCTGGGAGGGAGGAGAGGGGGTGAGGGCAGTGGTGCGGGAGATGGGTCGGACACGTTTGCGAGCCATGTCGACCACAGTGGGTAGGAAACCACGATTAAGGAAGAATGAAGACACGTCAGCAGCACCATTTCGGAAAGTGGCATCATCAGAACAGATGGGACGGAGGCAAAGAAACTGGGAGAATGGGATGGAGTCCTTACAGGATGTGGGATGTTGTGGTGAATATATGAACTGTCTGTATAGTGCTGTGACCTATGACCTGGAAATGACGATATGGTCTACTTCCAGGTATTGTACTGTAACCGCGGTGGGCTCTGCCTCTGGCTCCGCCCTCACCGGGGCCATATATAGCCCGCCCACCTGTGGGTGGCACTCATTTGTACAGCCAAGACTGGCAGGCGAGTTCATGGATAATAAAGCCTTATATTCACTCGTTCGCATGATCTCACAGTGAATTGACGGAATAACAGATGTGAAGAGCTGTAGTCGAGGTAATTGGGAGTCAGTGGGTTTGTAATGGATACTAGTGGACAGTCTGTCCACAGAAATGGAAATAGAAAGGTCAAGGAAGAGCATAGAACAGTACAGCACAGTACAGGCCCTTCAGCCCACGATGTTGTGCCGACCATTTATCTTAATCTAAGATCAACCTAACCTACACCCCTTCAATTTACTGCTGTCCATGTGCCTGTCCAAGAGTCGCTTAAATGTCCCTAATGACTGACTCCACCACCTCTGCTGGCAGTGCATTCCACTCACCCACCACTCTCTGTGTAAAGAACCTACCTCTGACATCTCCCCTATATCTTCCTCCAATCACCTTCAAATTATGTCCCCTCGTGACAGCCATTTCCACCCTGGGGAAAAGTCTCTGGCTATCTACTCTATCCATGCCTCTCATCACCTTGTACACCTCTATCAAGTCACCTCTCTGCCTTCTTCGCTCCAGTGAGAAAAGCCCGAGCTCCCTCAACATTTCTTCATAAGACATGCCCTCCAGTCCAGGCAGCATCCTGGTAAATCTCCTCTGTACCCTCTCCAAAGCATCTACATCCTTCCTATAATGAGGCGACCAGAACTGGACACAATATTCCAAGTGTGGTCTAACTAGAGTTTTATAAAGCTGCAGCAAAACCTCGCGGCTCTTAAACTCAATCCTCCTGTTAATGAAAGCCAATACACCATACACCTTCTTAACAACCCTATCAACCTGGGTGGCAACTTTGAGGGATCTATGTACATGGACCCCAAGATCCCTCTGTTCCTCCACACTTCCAAGAATCCTGCCTTTAACCCTTTATTCAGCATTCAAATTCGACCTTCCAAAATGAATCACTTCACATTTATCAAGGTTGAACTCCATCTGCCACTTCTCAGCCCAGCTGTGCATCCTGTCAATGTCCTGTTGTAACCTGCAACAACCCTCAACACTACCTACAACTCCACCAACCTTCGTGTCATCGGCAAACTTACTAATCCACCCTTCCACTTCCTCATCCAAGTCATTAATAAAAACCACAAAGAGCAGAGGTCCCAGAACAGATCCCTGCAGGACACCACTGGTCACCGACCTCCAGGCGGAATACTTTCCATCCACTACCACTCGCTGTCTTCTTTCGGCCAGCCAATTCTGTATCCAGACAGCCAAATTTCCCTGTATCCCATGCCCCCTAACTTTCTGAACGAGCCTACCATGGGGAACCTTATCAAATGCCTTACTGAAATCCATACACACCACATCCACTGCCCAACCTGCATCGATGTGTCTCGTCACATCCTCAAAGAATTCAATGAGGCTTGTGAGGCATGACCTGCCCCTCACAAAGCCATGCTGACTATCTTTAATCAAACTATGTTTTTCTAAATAACCATTCATTCTATCTCTCAGAATCCTTTCCAATATTTTGCTCACCACAGACGTAAGACTGACTGGTCTGTAATTCCCAGGGATTTCCCTATCCCCTTTCTTGAACAGGGGAATGACATTCGCCTCCCTCCAATCATCCGGTACTACTCCAGTGGAGAGTGAGGACGCAAAGATCATCGCCAACAGCACAGCAATCTCCTCCCTCGCTTCCCGTAGTAACCTTGGGTATATCCCGTCAGGCCCAGGGGACTTATCTATCCTGATGCTTCTCAAAATTTCCAGCACACCCTCTTTAATATCAACCTGTTTGAGTCTATTAACCTAGTTCACACTGTGATGAGCAACAAGGCCCCTCTCTCTAGTGAATACTGAAGCATAGTATTCATTTAGGGCCTCCCACATCTCCTCAGACTCTAGGCACAAGTTCCCTCCACTATCCCTGATCAGCCCTATTCTCACTCTGATCATCCTCTTATTTCTCACATAAGTGTAGAACGCCTTGGGGTTTTCCCTAATCCTTCCCACCAGGGCTTTTTCATGCCCCCTTGTAGCTCTCCTCAGTCCAAGCAGAAGGGACGGGAAGTGTTGGAGACAGACCAGGTGAACGTGATAGAGGGGTGGAAATGGGCCAGGGCTTAGAAACCCCAAAGTATATTATGAAGTCCACCTGACCTCCAACCTTGATGTTGGATTTGGCTAGGATGAGCATGAAAGCCTTCATTGCAGATGTGATTCATCAGTCTTCCTGGACACTTTAATCAAACAAGCTTTATTCTAAGAACTTAGTTAACATTTATATAAACACATAGCAAGAACTTTTATCAATTATAAAAATAAAGAAACCACACAGCTACAGTAATCTATGTATAACACTTAATGAGTTCCCCCTTAACTGTTCCAATTCAATAACAAAATCCAATATACCAGAAACCCCTTCTTTCAAGGCCGTGACCCAGCACACTATATTCTCACTTGACTAAGTCTGGTGTTGTTACTGAACTAATAATCCAATTTTAAACCAGCAGTTTCAACTCCTTCTGGAAAGCAATTATATTTCCAAAGCCGCCACCAAGGTGATTTGAAAATAAAATGAAAATCACTTATTGTCACGAGTAGGCTTCAATGAAGTTACTGTGAAAAGCCCCTAGTCGCCACATTCCGGCGCCTGTCCGGGGAGGCTGGTACGGGAATCGAACCGTGCTGCTGGCCTGCTTGGTCTGCTTTAAAAGCCAGCGATTTAGCCCAGTGAGCTAAACCAGCTCCTGAATTTACTGGAACAGATATTTAAAATGAAAATAGAGAGAGATGGTCCAAAACACTTCTGTTCTCTGTCTGTTGTCCACAGCAGTCAAACTGCAAGTGAAACTAAAAAAAAAAACCTCTCAGCCACAGCTCAGCTCCACCCACAAAATGAAGCTATGTGATAAGAAAAAAACTTTCTTAAAAGGTATATAGGGATTGGAGATCCTGGTGGGGAATGAAGGTAGAGAGGGATTGCATATCCATGAGAAAGAGGAGGCGGTTAGGGCCGGGAACTGGAAGTTGTTGATAATATGATGTGGAGAATCAGAGTAATCGTGAATGTTGGTGGGAAGGGACTGCACAAGGAGAGGATGGAGTCAGGATAGGAAGAAATGAGTTTGATGGGGGAGGAACAAATTGACCCAATGGGCCTACTGGGAAAGTCGTGTGTGTGGATTTTGGGAGGAGGTGGAAGCGGCCTGTCCGGGGGTTGGTGGGGGGGCAGTCCTGTTTGTGGATTTTGGGGAGGTGGTGGATGTGGGCTGTCAGGCCAGGGTGGGAGGGTGGGGGGGTCAGTCCTGTTTGTGGATTTTGTGGGGGAGGTGGAAGGTGGAAGCGGCCTGTCCGGGGGGATGGGGGGAGGAGGCGGGGGGGTTGGGGCAGTCCTGTTTGTGGATTTTGGGGAGGTGGAAGCGGCCTGTCCGGGGGGATGGGGGGGGGGGGTGCAGTCCTGTTTGTGGATTTTGTGGGGGAGGTGGAAACGGCTGTCCAGGTTTGGGAGATTGACGTTGGACGCTGTGGAGGGAAGATCTCCAGAGACGTGGTCAGAGAAATCCTGGAAATGATGGCTTGATGCTCAGTGCTGGAGTCATGGTCCAGGGGGAGGTTGGAGGAAGAGAGTTGGCGTTCAGCCTATGCGAGGTACAGGTCAGTACGCCTGACAACAACAGCCCCACCCTTGTCAGCGGGTTTGATGACAAAGTCAGGGTTGGACTGGGAGAGCAGAGAGCAGCCGATTCAGACCTCAACAGATCTGTGTGGGTGACAGGAGCAGAGAAACCGAGAAAGTCGATGTCATGTTGACAGTTCTCAATGAAATGATAAAGAGCAAGGTTAGGTGGATTGGCTGTGCTAAATTGCCCCTTAGTGTCCAAAGATTTGGTGGGGTTACTGGGTTATGGGGATAGGATGGAGACGTGGGCTTAGGTAGGGGGAGCTTTCAAGGGCCGGTGTAGTCTCGATGGGCCGAATGGCCTCCTTCTGCACTGTCAATTCTATGATTCTATGAGCAGGTAAGCGGCTGGAGGGAGGTCCATGTGGAGGGAGAATGCTGGAGGCGGAGGAGGGCTCCTGTCTGTAGAAGTGAGTTCGGAGACGAAGGCAGCGGAAGATTCAGCATAGCCTGAAATTCATTGAGGTGGGGACATAGGGTATGATGCTGAATGTTGGAGCTGCACTAACTCAGACAAGCTGGGTGTATCATCGCACTGACTTGTATCTTGTAGATGGTAGACAGACTTTGGGGAGTCAGGAGGTAATAATAATAATCTTTATTGTCACAAGTAGGTTTACATTAACACTGCAATGAAGTTACTGTGAAAAGCCCCTAGTCACCACATTCCGGTGCCTGTTCGGGTTCACAGAGGGAGAATTTAGAATGTCCAATTCACCTAACAGCACATCTTTCGGGACTTGTGGGAGGAAACCGGAGCACCCGGAGGAAACCCACACAGACACGGGGAGAACGTACAGACTCCGCACAGACAGTGACCCAAGCTGGGATTCAAACCTGGGACCCTGCCGCTGTGAAGCAACAGTGCTAACCACTGTGCTACCGTGCTGCCCATGTTACTGACCACTGACATCTGAGCTTCTGACCAGCTCCAATAACAACATTTATGCTGTCCACCATATTGATGGTGGTGAATTCAGTGACGGTAAACTCAGGAGGAGATATTGTGCACTTTGTTTTTGGAGATGGTCATAACCTGGCACTTGTCTGGCACTTTGTCATTCATCAGCTCAGGTACTATCCAGGTGTTGCTGCATGAAGGCATGGACTGATATCATTGTGAGGAGTCGTGAACCGGGCTGAATATCATAATTGCCAACAAATGTCCACATTTCTGGCTTTATGAAGCAGCTGAGGATGGTTTGCTGTAAGACATTGTCCACAGGAATACCCCGTGGTGATGTTCTGGGGATGAAATGATTCACTTCAAACAACTACAACTATCTGTCTTTGTGTTAATTACCCGGTGAAAAGAGTTTCCCCTGATTCCAACTGACTTCAATTCACTGGAGTTCACTGGTTCCACACTTGGTTAAATGTTGCCTAAATGTTACTCTCACTGCACCTCTTGAATTCAATCTTTTGCCTGTAATGAGGTCTGCTAGCAAGTGGATCAGGCAGAATCCAAACTGAGAATCGGTAAACAGGAGGTTAGTGAGTAAGTGCCACTTGGTAATAGTGTTGATGTTACCTTTGTTGATGATTGAGAGTAGATTGAATGGGCAGGAATTAGCTGAATCGGTTTGGTCCTGCTTTTCATGGGCAGGACATACCCTGGCAATTCTCCACATTGTCGGGTCAATCCCAGTATTGTTGCTTTCTGAAAAAGCGTCACAAGGGGTGTGGTTATTTCTAAAGCACAAATCTTCACTCCAGCTCGAGCTGAAGGTGATTGGCCGCCTGGACATTACTGCAGGAGTTCCAGATGTTCTGAACCAAACAGTCTTCACCTCTTTCATCAATGACTTTCTCACCACAATAATGTCGGAAGTGAGGACATTCACTGTAATTTCACTGTGTCCAGCGCCATTTGCATCGCCTCAGATAATGATTTGAATCTGTGTTCAGGATTCAGGTTTCGAGTTCTATATCTAGTGTTCTCAGCCAATCACATCACACGGAGTGAATCAAATTGACTGAAATCCGGCTCTGTGATGCTGCTGACCTCACTGTGAACATAAGAACTAGGAGCAGGAGTCGGCCACCTGGCCCCTCAAGCCTGCTCCGCCATTCAATGAGATCATGGCTGATCTTTTGTGGACTCAGCTCCACTTTCCGGCCCGAACACCATAACCCTTAATCCCTTTATTCTTCAAAAAACTATCTATCTTTACCTTAAAAACATTTAATGAAGGAGCCTCAACTGCTTCACTGGGCAAGGAATTCCATACATTCACAACCCTTTGGGTGAAGAAGTTCCTCCTAAACTCAGTCCTAATGTTGGGGGTTTATTACAGGCCCCCCATCTGCCAGTGAGAGATAGAGGAGAAGATAGGTAGAGAGATTTTGGAAAGGTGCAAAAGTAACAGGTTTGTTGTGGTAGGGGACTCAATATTGACTGGGACTCACTGAGGCAGAGATGCCACCATCCACTTAACAGGGTTTCAATCACTTCAACCTTGTCAATGAGCTTATGTGCTGGACTCTACCATCATTGAAGATGGGGATGGGTTCGGAGCCTCTGAGGGCTCATACAATGAGGCAATCTGGGTAGA
This sequence comes from Scyliorhinus canicula, assembly GCF_902713615.1. Taxonomy (NCBI): domain Eukaryota; kingdom Metazoa; phylum Chordata; class Chondrichthyes; order Carcharhiniformes; family Scyliorhinidae; genus Scyliorhinus; species Scyliorhinus canicula. The sequence continues at coordinate 198,151,149 of NC_052154.1, read as the reverse complement.
GCTCAGGAACAGGAAGGGGGCAAATCATAATGTTGGCTGTTTATTGCAGCCCGCCCAATTGCCAGCGCGAGATAGAGGAGCAGATAGGTAGAGAGATTTTGGAAAGGTGCAAAAGTAACAGGGTCGCTGTGGTCGGGGATTTTAATTTCCCCGATATTGACTGGGACTCACTGAGTGCTGGGGGTTTGGATGGGGCAGAGTTTGTAAGGTGTATCCAGGAAGCCTTCTTGATGCAATATGTAGAGAGTCCAACTCGGGAAGGGACTTTACTTGATCTGGAATTGGGGAATGAGCCTGGACAAGTGGTTGTGGTTTCAGTCGGGGAATATTTTGTGAGTGGTGACCACAATTCCGCAGGTTTTAGGGTATTTTGGACAGGGATGAGGGTAACCCTCGCATTAAGGGGCTAAACTGGGGAAAGGCAAATTACGATAACATTAGACAGGAATTGAAGAATTTGGATTGGGTGCGGCTGTTGGATAATAAATCAGCATCGGACATGTGGGAGTCTTTCAAGCAACAGTTGATTAGGATTCAGCAAAGTCACGTTCCTGAGAGAACAAAGGATAAGTATGGGAAATTTTGGGAACCTTGGATAACGAGGGATATTGTGAACCTCGTCAAAAAGAAAAAGGAGACTTTTGTACGGACTAAAAGGATGGGGATAGTCAAAACCTTAGAGGAGTATAAAGAAAGTAGGAAGGTATTTAAACGGTAAATTAGGAGGGCTGGGAGGGGTCAAGAAAAGTCCTTGGCAAGTAGGATGAAGGTGAATTCCAAAACTTTTTATTCATACGTAAAAAGCAAGAGGGTGGCCAGGGAAAGGATTGGACCACTTAAGGACAGTGGGAGGAATCTGTGTGTGGAGCCAGAGGAAATGGGCGAGGTACTAAATGAGTACTTTGCATCAGTGTTGGATGTGGCTAGCCAGCGCCCTGTACACTAACCACACCTATCCTCCATAGAATCATAGCATTTACAGTGCAGAAGGAGGCCATTCAGCCCATCGAGTCTGCACTGACCCTTGGAAAGAGCACCTCACCCAAGCTCACACCGCCACCCTATCCCCATAACCCAGTAACCTCACCTAACCTTTTTGGACACTAAGGGCAATTTATCACGGCCAATCCATCTAACCTGCACATCTTTGGACTGTGGGAAGAAACTGGAGCACCCGGAGGAAACTCACGCAGACACGGGGAGAACGTGCAGATTCCGCACAGTGACCCAAGCCGGGAGTCAAACCTGGGATCTTGGAGCTGCTAAGCAACAGTGCTAACCACTGTGCTACCATGCTGGCTGGAAAAGAACTGGGTCATCCTGGACACCGTCATGTGCCGTATACACCACCTTGAGCTGGATGGGACTCGGTCTCCCATGTGACGGGGATGAATTTACCTTCACGCCTTTCCCCACACCTCAGCCTCAAACCCCCACCCCCAGCTCCCCCTCCCGCCTACACCTTACTTTCTCCACTGAAACTCTCTCCCTCTCCATCACATCCCCATTTGTGTCTGACATCCTGCCCTCTCCTATCTTCTCCATGGACAGAATCTGATTCTGTAGCACTGGGAGCGACAGCTTCGGGAAGGACACCAGATCCTTCAGTCCTGTTTACCTCTGATGGAAATTTCACTTTGGTTATGGTCCAATTTCATCTCCTGTTCTGGCTGCTTGGACAGGTTGGACCGAATGGTTTTATTAATTTAAGAAATCTTTAACGCCTTGTGGTTCTGATCTTATAACGTACTTTAGAATTCGATAGTGAGGTGGGAGGGAAAGTTGCTGCTGAAAGGTGATCAATTCCCTCCAAGGCCAATATATCCTTTGTGCAGTGTGGTTCCCTGAACTATTCACAGTAGTTTAGGTGTGGTCTACCCAGAACAATACCTCTCACTGACCCCACCTCCAAGCACATTTCTGCCCAATGGACCCATGCCAGGATGGACCCATGCCAGGATGGACCCATGCCAGGATGGACCCATGCCAGGATGGACTCATGCAAGGTGCAAAGGATTCAATGATACAGATAGTTGCGCTCAGAGTCATTGGGAGGAATTGAAAGAAAGTTAATTGATCACAAATGTGCAAGTTCAGTTCAGGAACCATGATGCTGAATTCATGATTTGCTCTCATTATTCTGAGATGAACAATGTTAAATTTGAAATATGGCTTTGGAAATGCTATAAAACTTTATTTCACAATTCTACAGTTAACAGCAGCGAATGAATAATATTTAATTGAATATTAATATCGATGTAATATTGATATATAATTGGTCTGAAGGCTGCTCCTGGAATGTTTCCATCAACCTTTGCCTGTAAATCTCACCCTCACCCCCACAACAAATGTGTTCATCCAGCATCACAAAATAAACTAAATACATTCGACAAATACCGCTGATCTTCAATCTTACGGCTCTTTAATAGGAGCACCTGTACATTCATTCCTTCTGAATAAATTAGGTTGTGAAGTTATTTTACTATCCAGTTTAATGTGCAATTGGGCCAATCCAGCTTGGGGTGAGGCCGGCTGGCGGATTGGGCAGTAAGCTTATCATAGAATCTCCTACACGGAGAAAGACCCTTCGGCCCAAACTGGTCCATGCCAACCAAAAAGCCCGTCTAACCTAACCCCATTTGCCTGCATTTGGCCCACATCCCTCTGAACCTTTCCTATCCATGTATCTGTCCAAATGCCTTTTAAATGTTGTCAACATCCCTGCCTCAACCACTTCCTCCAGCACTTCATCTGGCAGTTCTGGCAACATCCTTGTAAATCTCTTCTGCACTCTCTCCAGTTTAATAACATGGTTCCTAGAGCAAGGTGACCAAAACTGAACTCAATACTCCAAGTTTGTTGATGACATGGCCGTAGTGAGTCGGATCTCAAACAACGCTGAGTCAGAGTAAATGAGGGAGATAGAGAACCTAGAGGAGTGGTGTAACTACAACAATCTCTCCCTCAATGTCAGCAAAACTAAAGAGCTGGTCATTGACTTCAGCAAGCAAAGTACTGTACACACCCCTGTCAGCATCAATAGGACTGAGTGGAGATGGTTAGCAGTTTCAAATTCCTAGGGGTACACATCTCCAAAAATCTGTCCTGGTCCACCCACGTCGACACTACAACCAGGAAAGCACAACAGCGCCTATACTTCCTCAGGAAACTAAGGAAATTTGGCATGTCCACATTGACTCTTCCAACATTTACAGATGCACTATAGAAAGCATCCTACCTGGCTGCATCACAGCCTGGTATGGCAACTGCTCGGCCCAGGACCGCAAGGAACTTCAGAGAGTCATGAACACAGCCCAGCCCATCACATGAACCTGCCTCCCATCCATTGAGTCCATCTACACTGCCCGCTGCCTAGGGAAAGCGGGCAGCATAATCAAGGATCCCTCCCACCCAGCTTACTCGTTCTTCCAACTTCTTCCATCGGGCAGGAGATACAGAAGTCTGAGAACACGCACGAACAGACTCAAAAACAGCTTCTTCCCCACTGTCACCAGACTCCTAAACAACCCTCTTATGGACTGATCTGATTAATACTACACTACTGTATGCTTCACCCGATGCCAGTGTCTATGTATTTCACACTGTGTACCTTGTGATGTCCTATTATGTATTTTCTTTTCATGTTTGAGTAAAAATACTTTTCACTGTACCTCAGTACACGTGTCAATAAACAAATCCAATCCAATCCAAGGTGCGACCTCGCAACTGCAACGTACCTTCCCAACTGCGCTATCTATCTGCCTTCACTTTTAGAGAATGGGCAGCTGAACTCCAAGGTCCCTTTGTTCCACGATGCTCCCTAAATGCAACACCTCACACTTATCTGTATTGAACTCCATTTGCCATTTCTCGGCCCACTTCCCCAGCTGATCAAGATCCTGCTGCAATTTTTGATAACCTTCCTCACTGTCTACAATACCACTTATTTCAGTGTCATCTGCAAACTTACTGATCATGCCTTGTACATTTTCATCCAAATTGTTGATATAGATAACAAACATTAATGGGCCCAGCACTGACCCCTGAGGCACACCACGTGTCACAGGCCTCCAGTCCGACAAGCATCCTTCCACCATTACCCTCTGCTTCCCACCATCAAGCCAATTGTGTATCCAATTTGCCAGCTCTCCCTGGATTCCATGTGATCTAACCCTACAGATTAGAAACAATGGTTCCAGCACTAATCCCAGTGACAACCACCAACTGACCTCATGACATGTCATTACAGTACACTCACATTGTCATTACAGTGCACTCACAATGTCATTACAGTGCACTCACAATGTCATTACAGTACACTCACATTGTCATTACAGTACACTCACATTGTCATTACAGTACACCCATATTGTCATTACAGTGCACTCACATTGTCATTACAGTGCACCCATATTGTCATTACAGTGCACTCACATTGTCATTACAGTACACTCACAATGTCATTACAGTACACTCACATTGTCATTACAGTACACTCACATTGTCATTACAGTGCACTCACAATGTCATTACAGTACACTCACATTGTCATTACAGTACACTCACATTGTCATTACAGTACACCCATATTGCCATTACAGTGCACTCACAATGTCATTACAGTACACTCACATTGTCATTACAGTACACTCACATTGTCATTACAGTGCACTCACATTGTCATTACAGTACACTCACAATGTCATTACAGTACACTCACATTGTCATTACAGTACACTCACATTGCCATTACAGTGCACTCACATTGTCATTACAGTGCACTCACATTGTCATTACAGTACACTCACATTGCCATTACAGTACACTCACATTGCCATTACAGTACATTCACATTGCCATTACAGTACATTCACATTGTCATTACAGTACACTCACATTGTCATTACAGTACACTCACATTGTCATTACAGTACACTCACATTGCCATTACAGTGCACTCACATTGTCATTACAGTGCATTCACATTGTCATTACAGTACACTCACATTGTCATTACAGTACACTCACATTGCCATTACAGTACACTCACATTGCCATTACAGTACACTCACATTGTCATTACAGTGCACTCACATTGTCATTACAGTACACTCACATTGTCATTACAGTACACTCACATTGCCATTACAGTGCACTCACATTGTCATTACAGTGCACTCACATTGTCATTACAGTACACTCACATTGCCATTACAGTACACTCACATTGTCATTACAGTGCACTCACATTGTCATTACAGTGCACTCACATTGTCATTACAGTACACTCACATTGCCATTACAGTACACTCACATTGCCATTACAGTACACTCACATTGTCATTACAGTGCACTCACATTGCCATTACAGTGCACTCACATTGCATTGGTTTAGCCAATTTTCAATGCACTTCAGGAACTTTCCCACTCTCCAATGACTAATCACTCTTTTGGATTAACAAAAAACTGTGGTTCAATTCATGGAATACGTCAAGATGTTGTCAGTGAGGACCATAGTTTCCAGAAGAATCTCAAGGAAATTTATTATACAAGACCACTAACTCCCTCCACCTGTATCACAATTACCCAAGAGCTGTATTATCTTAGTGCATTGACCTGTAACATTTGCCATGTTCACCTGCTGTAGTTTCCTTGATCATTTCTATGCTTTTTTACAAAAGTTGGTTCGTGATTTTTCAATCCTGCATTCCTCCACCCCCCCTCCCCCCACCCCTATGACCCCCACCACCAATTAATTCTGTGACCACGTTGAAGGGCCCTGTTTGGTGCTGATATTACGAATGGTCCATCATGATCTTTCATTGATTATTTTTACATGAAAACATGTTATTTTCAGAGCATCACAAAATACCAACATCGACAATATCTGCCTCCCTTTGTGATCACAAACATAGATGTACAAACTTCTAGATCCAAACCACCAAATTAGGACTGTGAACATTTGAAAACAGCAAGGAGAAATTTGTCTCAATAGTATGCAATTTTATAATTAATTAGATCTATAAAATATCACAACTATAATTGACTATTACAGCATCATAAAATCTTCATATACTCAAAATTATTGTAGTGTTTTAAATTTTATTTTCTCTTGCCTGGTCATTTGTAATTTGAAACCACATTCAATTGAAAAAGAAATTAAGACAATTTCCGAATGACCCTGAATATAAGGTATGTACGAAGGTTTTAACTCAACAGCTACAGCGTTCAGCTTACACTATAACATTCACTGTCATTGTCTTCACTCCTGATGTAATCCCTTTGCCTGCATCGAAATTTAGTCAGTGGCTCCAAATGTAGGACGTGATCTACCGGCCATGTTGCACTGAACATTTTGCCCTTGTGGGGCTCAGTTCGATTGATTAGCTGGTGGCCAATGAATTGACCAAAAGGCCGTACTCCGCAGGGTAACAGGCAGTGATTGGTTACTGCCCGAGTGGGATGATTTCTGTGGAACTAAGAAAAGCAGAGTTTGACCCCTGGAAGCACAAGGACAAGGACCTGCTGCCTCTCTTCCCTCTATCTCCCTAGAAAGGCTGTGAGTTGATGTATTCATAAGCCTACAGAGAACCTGAATGAATGAATCTATAATGAAACCATGACAGGCTACAAACAGAGACCTGGATCTGAAAGTTTACATTGAAGGAAGGTCTGCTTAAAGACAACCACCTGGAACAAAGACTTTTCCCTTTTACTTATTATTCTCACCCATCTCCTCTCCTCTGTGTTTGTCTGTCTTGTGTGTGTGTGTGCTGAGGGTGGGGGAAAGTTAAACTGAGCGATTAGGAATTATATAACAGTTAACCAATTGCATTTGCTGCACAGTTCTTTAAAGTTCTTGTGATTAATGAAGTTAATTGTGTTTAATTATTGACTGTAATTATTGCGAGACAAGAGGCCAAAGACTTTGGGAGTTTTAGGAAGAATTATTGATTTATTCAATTGTGTTGCGACTCTGGGCTGGAATTGACTGTGCACTACCCCAGGAGGTCGTAACAGTTACTTTACAATTGGTCAGTGTGTAAAGATGCACTGCAGGTACTCACCAGGACTCCTTAAGCAGCAGCTTCCAAGCCCACGACCACTACCATTTAGATTAGAGAAGGACAAGGGCAGCAGATACTTGGGAACACGACCACCGAGAGGTTCTCCTCCATCACACAGTCAGAACTGTTGCTTCAAAGCGCCAGGGTCCCCAGTTCAATTCCCAGCTTAGATCACTGTGTGGAGTCGGCACGTTCTCCCTGAGTCTGCGTGGGTTTCCTCCGGGTGCGCCGGTTTCCTCCCACAAGTCCCAAAAGATGTGCTGTTAGGTGAATTGGACATTCTGAATTCTCCCTCTGTGTACCTGAACAGGTGCTGGAATGTGGTGACTAGGGGCTTTTCACAATAACTTCATTGCAGTGTTAATGTAAACCTACTGGTGACAATAAAGATTATTATTATCGCCACCACTCACCATCCTGACTTGGAAATACATCTCCGTTCCTTCACTCAGCATACAAAGTGGCAAAGATTAGTCGGAGACTAGAGAACTGGGAAATCTTTAGGGGGCAACAGAAAGTTACTAAAAAGCTATAAAGAAGAGTAAGATAGAGTATGAGAGTAAACTTGCTCAGAATATAAAAACAGACAGTAAAGGTTTCTACAAATATATAAAACAAAAAAGAGTGGCTAAGGTAAATATTGGTCATTTAGACGATGAGAAGGGAGATTTAATAATGGGAGATGAGGAAATGGCTGAGGAACTGAACAGGTTTTTTGGGTCGGTCTTCACAGTGGAAGACACAAATAACATGCCAGTGACTGATAGAAATGAGGCTATGACAGGTGAGGACCTTGAGAGGATTGTTATCACGAAGGAGGTAGTGATGGGCAAGCTAATGGGGTTAAAGGTAGACAAGTCTCCTGGCCCTGATGGAATGCATCCCAGAGTGCTAAAAGAGATGGCTAGGGAAATTGCAGATGCACTAATGATAATTTACCGAAATTCACTAGACTCTGGGGCGGTCCCGGCAGATTGGAAATTAGCAAACGTGACGCCAGAAAATAGGCACAAAAACATTAATTACAAACAACATAAGAACATTTCTTACACCAGATGTCATAGCCGGAGATTGGGCTGAGACCCAAAATTGCCGATGAGAAACTGAACATTTTTGCACCTGATCCGTGTGAGAAAATATGATCAACCCTCTGTGATAATGATTTGGAGCTAGCTGTGGAGCAGGTTTGTGCCACAGAGTATTTTACCTACAGCAGAGAGGGACTCTGTTTCATGGCCCAGAGATTACAGTGACCTCTTCTGCCCTCAAATGTCAATTGTTTAGAACCTACTTCAATAATCAAACTTCTGACCTGGATCTGAGAGTCATTGTTTACAGCATCACATCTCCATATCCTTTCACGCAACTGATGACATTAATGCTGTTCCTACACCTTCACTTTGTTGTCCAGCTCAGTGGGATTTACATTGATTTAGTATTCTTTTCTACCTTTTTAAAATTTGGATACCCAATTCTTTTTATCCGATTAAGGGGCAATTTAGCGTGGCCAATCCACCTACCCTGCACATCTTTGGGTTGTGGGGCCGAGATCCGCGCATCAAGGGGAGAATGTGCATACTCCACACGGACAGTGACCCAGAGCCAGGATCGAACCTGGGTCCTCACACTGTGAGGCAGTAGTGCTAACCACTGCATTGGCGTGCCTCACCGTATTCTTTTCTACCTGATCCCTAATGGAACCTGGACCCCTTCACTGCCACTGTGCTGTCAGATTGCAATTGTCCTGAATGAGCCACAATTTTCTCCAATGTATATATTTTTGAACAGGATGTGGGTGTTTCTGGCTAGGACAGCATTTATTGTCCATCTCAAATGGCGCCCAAGGAGGTGGTGGTGAGGTGTAGGCATTACCCACAGTGCCGGTAGGGAGGAGGTTCCAGGATTTTGACCCAGCGACAGTAACACTGGGTGACGAAACCATCAACCTTTACACGAACACAAACTCTGTTCCTTTTCAATCGATTTAATCCTTTTCCAATCATTGTCTCAGTTTTAACCGGACTACTCGCAATCGCAGCCTCCGTCAAAACAGCCTTCCCACTGCCTTTCCCAGCGGATGAATCCCTTGTGTGGGCCTTTCTTAATCGACCACCAACCATAGCAACGCTCCCCTGGCCAGCTTTCCACTTTCCATAAACTTCAACTCATCCAAAACCTTCTACCTGCATCCCATCAGGAATATCCTTTACCTCCCATTCAGCTACATGGCTCCCAGAAACACCTTCAATTTAACACATTCATACGTGGCAACATTTCTTGGGGGGGGGGGGGGGGGGGATTTTCTGGTTGTGTCCACCTGAGACTGGAAACTCCCAGCCAAGGTCAATGGAGCGTTAAATGGTCCATCCCACACACAACCATTCCCACAGGGGCAGGATTGAACATTTACCCGTGTGTCTTTGCCCCCTCACAACTCTCTATCTGGGTTTGTTCCCTCTTGCCTCATCATTCACAGACATATCCTCACCTGTCTAAACTCTTTTATTCCCTCTTTAAATCCTGAACATTTTAAATTTCCCTTTCTCCTTCAGGATTCCTCGTACAATCCAAACTTTATTTCCACTCTGGTCAGTGTTTATTTTTGACCAACTGAGCCTCTAAACACCCTGAAATGTTTGTGTAAGGTGCTATCTGAATGCAGGTAAGTATTAAGGTGAGGATTAAACAGGCAGAGAAGGCATGGGTAACCCCCAAGTAGAGCAGAGGAAGGCAGGTAGTGCAGGATAACCAAGGTTCTATACAACTGCAGCATGACTTGACAGTTCTTATGCTCGAGCCCCGTCCAATGAAGGCAAGCATTCCGTTTGCTTTCTTGACTACCTATCTGTGGACCTGCATGCCCTGATCTCTCTGACTATCTACATTCCGAAGAGTTTTGCCATTTACTGTATATTTCCCCTCTATGTTAGACCTACCAAAATGCATTACCTCACATATGTCTGGATAAAACTCCATTTGTCATTTCTCTGCCCAAGTCTCCAACCTATCTATGTCCTGCTGTATCCTCTGGCGATTCTCAACACTATCTGCCACTCCACCAGCCTTGGTGTCACCCGTGAACTTACTAATCAGACCAGCTACATTTTCCACCAAATCGTTTATGAATACTACAAACAGAGGCCCCAGCACCGATCCCTGTGGAACACTGCTAGTCACAACCTTCCAGCCAGAAAAACACCCTTCTACTGCTACCCTTTGCCTTCTGTGACCGAGCAGTTCTGTATCCATCTGACCACCTCACCTCAATTCCCGTGTGACTTCACCTTTTGTACCAGTCTGCCACGAGGCACCTTGTCAAAGGCTTTACTGAAGTCCATATAAACAACATCCATCGCCCTCCCCTCATCAATCATAAGAACTAGAAGCAGGATTAGGCCATCTGGCCCTCGAAACTGCTCAGCCATTCAATGAGATCATGGCTGATCTTTTGTGGACTCAGCTCCACTTTCCGGCCCGAACACCATAACCCTTAATCCCTTTATTCATAATAACATCATCCCTTTATTCATAAAATCATATTTGACACCTCCTCAAAAAACGTGATCATCTTAGTGAGGCTCAGGTCTGGGATCTCCTGCCTGACCTAACCCTTAAGTTAACTTACAACAACAACTACAATGCCAAGAGAAAAGAAAGACATCCCAACTTACATGCCGACCGTGAAGCCACGGTTCGATTTATTTCGACCTCTCACTTGCCCTGGAGTCTCGCTGGTAGGTCTGCCTCGCCAATCCTCGTGATGGTGAGCACCTCCTTTCCCCTCAGCACCGAATTCCCACTCAGATGGGCAAGGGGTGTTTTTCTGACTGGAAGCCTGTGTCCAGTGGGGTCCCGTGGGGATCAGTGTTGGGGTCCCGCACGGATCAGTGTTGGGGTCCCACAGGGATCAGTGTTGGGGTCCCACAGGGATCAGTGCTGGGGTCCCGCACGGATCAGTGTTGGGGTCTCATGGGGATCAGTGTTGGGGTCCCGCGGGGATCAGTGTTGGGGTCCCACAGGGATCAGTGTTGGGGTCCCGTGGGAATCAGTGTTGGGGTCCCACAGGGATCAGTGTTGGGGTCCCGCGGGGATCAGTGTTGGGGTCCCACAGGGATCAGTGTTGGGGTCCCGTGGGAATCAGTGTTGGGGTCCCACAGGGATCAGTGTTGGGGTCCCACATGGATCAGTGTTGGGGTCCCACAGGGATCAGTGTTGGGGTCCCACAGGGATCAGTGTTGGGGTCCCGTGGGGATCAGTGTTGGGGACAGGGATCAGTGTTGGGGTCCCACAGGGATCAGTGTTGGGGTCCCACAGGGATCAGTGTTGGGGTCCCGCGGGGATCAGTGTTGGGGTCCCACAGGGATCAGTGTTGGGGTCCCGTGGGAATCAGTGTTGGGGTCCCACAGGGATCAGTGTTGGGGTCCCACATGGATCAGTGTTGGGGTCCCACAGGGATCAGTGTTGGGGTCCCACAGGGATCAGTGTTGGGGTCCCGTGGGGATCAGTGTTGGGGACAGGGATCAGTGTTGGGGTCCCGCGGGGATCAGTGTTGGGGTCCCACAGGGATCAGTGTTGGGGTCCCACGGGGATCAGTGTTGGGGTCCCACAGGGATCAGTGTTGGGGTCCCACAGGGATCAGTGTTGGGGTCAGGGATCAGTGTTGGGGTCCCGCGGGGATCAGTGTTGGGGTCCCACAGGGATCAGTGTTGGGGTCCCACAGGGATCAGTGTTGGGGTCCCACGGGGATCAGTGTTGGGGTCCCGTGGGAATCAGTGTTGGGGTCCCACAGGGATCAGTGTTGGGGTCCCACATGGATCAGTGTTGGGGTCCCACAGGGATCAGTGTTGGGGTCCCACAGGGATCAGTGTTGGGGTCCCGTGGGGATCAGTGTTGGGGTCATTGCCGTTTCTGGTTTATATAAATGATTTAGATATGAATGTAGGAAGGTTGTTCAGTATGGTTTCTGCTGATATGAAAATTGGCAGGGTGATAAATAGAATAGCCTTCGATTACAGGAGGATATAGACGGGCTGGTCAGATGGGCTGATCAGTGGCAAAACGCGTTCAATCTGGATAAGTGTGAGGTGATGCACCTGGGCAGAACAAACAAGGCAAAGGAATACATGATAAACAGCAGGACCCTTGGAAGCACCAAGGATCAGAGGGACCTTGGTGTGCATGTATACCCGTCCCTTAAGGTGGCAAAGGTAGTGGTTAAGCAGGCACATGCTATACTTGCCTTTATTAGCCGAGGCACAGAGTTTAAGAGCAGGTAGGTTATGCTGGAACTGTATAAACGTTGGTTAGGCCACAGCTAGAGTATTGTGTGCAGTTTCACTGCACACATTCTGTGCAGGAAACCACATTATAGGAGGGATGTGATAGCACTGGAAAGGGAGCAGAGGAGATTTACCAGGATGTTGCCTGGGCTGGAGAGTTTTAGTTATGAAGAGAGATTGGATAGATTGGGGTTGTTTTCCTTGGAGCAGAGGAGACTGAGGGGGAACGTGATTGAACATAGAACATAGAACAGTACAGCACAGAACAGGCCCTTCGGCCCTCGATGTTGTGCCGAGCAATGATCACCCTACCTAAACCCACGTAACCCGTATACCCGTACCCAACAATCCCCCCATTAACCTTACACTACGGGCAATTTAGCATGGCCAATCCACCTAACCCGCACATCTTTGGACTGTGGGAGGAAACCGGAGCACCCGGAGGAAACCCACGCACACACGGGGAGGACGTGCAGACTCCACACAGACAGTGACCCAGCCGGGAATCGAACCTGGGACCCTGGAGCTGTGAAGCATTGATGCTAACCACCATGCTACCGTGAGGCCCCTCCGTGAGATGGATAAAATTATGAGGGGGGGGGGGGTTTAAACTTATTCAGCAGGGGGATGGGAACCTAAATTGTAGTCCCAGTGTACAGAATGTTGAGAGTAGTGAGGTCAGGGGTAGGGTTAAAAGTTCGAAAGAGGGCACCGGCAAGCAAGATGCTGGTTTGAAGTGTGACTACTTCAACGCCAGGAGCATCCGGAATAAGGTGGGTGAGCTTGCAGCATGGGTTGGTACCTGTGATCTTGATGTTGTGGCGATTTCGGAGACATGGGTAGAGCAGGGACAGGAATGGTTGTTGCAGGTTCCAGGATTTAGATGTTTCTGTAAGAACAGAGAAGATGGTAAAAGAGGGGGGTGTGGCATTGTTAATCAAGGAAAGTATTACGGCGGCAGAAAGGACGTTTGAGGACTCGTCTACTGAGGTAGTATGGGCTGAGGTTAGAAACAGGAAAGGAGAGGTCACCCTGTTGGGAGTTGTCTATAGACCTCCGAATAGTTCCAGAGATGTAGAGGAAAGGATTGTAAAGATGATTCTCGACAGGAGTGAGAATAACAGGGTAGTTGTTATGGGGGACTTTAACTTTCCAAATATTGACTGGAAATACTATAGTTGGGTCAGTTTTTGTGCAGTGTGTGCAGGAGGGTTTTCTGACACAGTATGTAGATAGGCCAACAAGGGGCAATGCCACATTGGATTTGGTACTGGGTAATGAACCCGGCCAGGTGTTAGATTTAGATGTAGGTGAGCACTTTGGTGATCGTGATCACAATTCGGTTATGTTTACTTTAGCGATGAGCAGGGATAGGTATATACCGCAAGGCAAGAATTATAGCTGGGGGAAAGGCAATTATGATGCTATTCGGCAAGATTTAGGATGTATAGGATGAGGAAGGAAACTGCAGGGGATGGGTACAATCGAAATGTGGAGTTTTTTCAAGGAACAGCTACTGCGTGTCCTTGATAAGTATGTACCTGTCAGGCAGGGAGGAAGTTGTCGAGCAAGGGAACCGTGGTTTACTAAGGAAGTTGAAGCACTTGTCAAGAGGAAGAAGAAGGCTTATGTTAGGATGAGACATGAAGGCTCAGTTAGGGCAGTTGAGAGTTACAAGTTAGCCAGGAAGGACATAAAGGGAAAGTTAAGAAGAGCGAGGAGAGGACACGAAAAGTCGTTGGCGGATAGTATCAAGGAAAACCCTAAGGCTTTCTATAGGTATATCAAGAACAAAAGAATGACTAGAGTAAGATTAGGGCCAATCAAGGATAGTAGTGGAAAGTTGTGTGTGGAATCAGGAGAGATAGGGGAAGCGTTAAATGGATATTTTTTGTCAGTGTTTACACTGGAGAAAGACAGTGTTGTCGAGGAGAATACTCAGGTACAGTCGACCAGGCTAGATGGGATTGAGGTTCACAAGGAGGAGGTGTTAGCAATTTTGGAAAGTGTAAAAATAGATAAGTCCCCTGGGCCAGATGGGATTTATCCTAGGATTCTCTGGGAAGCCAGGGAGGAGATTGCAGAACCTTTATCCTTGATCTTTATGTCGTCTTTGTCGACAGGAATAGTGCCGGAAGACTGGAGGATAGCAAATGTTGTCCCCTTGTTCAAGAAGGGGAGTAGAGAAAACCCTGGTAATTATAGACCTGTGAGCCTTACTTCGGTTGTGGGTAAAATGTTGGAAAAGGTTATAAGAGATAGTGTTTATAATCATCTTGAAAAGAACAAGTTGATTAGCGATACTCAACACGGTTTTGTGAAGGGTAGGTCATGCCTCACAAACCTTATTGAGTTTTTTGAGAAGGTGACCAAACAGGTGGATGAGGGTAAAGCGGTTGATGTGGTGTATATGGATTTCAGTAAGGCGTTTGATAAGGTTCCCCACGGTAGGCTATTGCAAAAATACGGAAGTATGGGATTGAAGGTGATTTAGCGGTTTGGATCAGTAATTGGCTAGCTGAAAGGAGACAGAGGGTGGTGGTTGATGGCAAATGTTCATCCTGGAGTTCAGTTACTAGTGGTGTACCGCAAGGATCTGTTTTGGGGCCACTGCTGTTTGTCATTTTTATAAATGACCTGGAAGAGGGTGTAGAAGGATGGGTTAGTAAATTTGCAGATGACACGAAGGTTGGTGGAGTTGTGGATAGTGATGAAGGATTTTATAGGATAAAGAGGGACATAGATAAGCTGCAGAGCGACATAGATAAGCTGCAGAGCTGGGCTGAGAGGTGGCAGATGGAGTTTAATGCGGAAAAGTGTGAGGTGGTTCACTTTGGAAGGAGTAACAGGAATGCAGAGTACTGGGCTAATGGCAAGATTCTTGGTAGTGTAGATGAACAGAGACATCTCGGCATCCAGGTACATAAATCCCTGAAAGTTGCCACCCAGGTTAATAGGGCTGTTAAGAAGGCGTATGGTGTGCTAGCCTTTATCAGTAGGGGGATTGATTTTCGGAGCCACGAGGCCATGCTCAAACTCTGGTGTGGCCGCACCTGGAGTACTGCGTGCAGTTCTGGTCACCACATTATAGGAAGGATGTGGAAACTTTGGAAAGGGTTCAGAGGAGATTTACAAGGATGTTGCCTGGTTTGGAGGGAAGGTCTTACGAGGAAAGGCTCAGGGACTTGAGGTTGTTTTCGTTAGAGAGGAGAAGGCTGAAAGGTGACTTAATAGAGACCTTGTTGCCCATGAGAACAGTGTGAACCAGGTTAATAGACTCAAACAGGTTGATATTAAGGAGGATGTGCTGGAAATTTTGAACAGCATCAGGATAGATAAGTCACCTGTGCCTGACGGGATATACCCACGGTGACTACAGGGAGCGAGGGAGGAAATTGCTGCGCCGTTGGCGATGATCTTTGCGTCCTCACTCTCCGCTGGAGTAGTACCGGATGATTGGAGGGAGGCGAATGTTGTTTCCCTATTCAAGAAAGGGAATAGGGAAATCCCTGGGAATTACAGACCCATCAGTTTTACATCTGTGGTAAGCAAAATATTGGAAAGGACTCTGAGAGATAGGACTTATGATTATTTAGAAAAACATAGTTTGATTAAAGATAGACAGCATGGCTTTGTGAGGGGCAGGTAATGCCTCACAAGCCTCATTGAATTCTTTGAGGATGTGACGAGATACATTAATGAAGGTCGGCAGTGGATGTGGTGTATATGGATTTCAGTAAGGCATTTGATAAGGTTCCCCATGGTAGGCTCATTCAGAAAGTTAGGGGGCATGGGATACAGGGAAATTGGGCTATCTGGATACAGAATTGGCTGGCCAAAGAAGACAGCGAGTGGTTGTGGCTGGAAAGTATTCCGTCTGGAGGTCGGTGACCAGTGGTGTCCCGCAAGGATCTGTTCTGGGACCTCTGCTCTTTGTGGTTTTTATTAATGACTTGGATGAGGAAGTGGAAGGGTGGATTAGTAAGTTTGCCAATGACACGAAGGTTGATGGAGTGGAAGATAGTGTTGAGGGTTGCTGCAGGTTACAACAGGACATTGACAGGATGCAGAGCTGGGCTGAGAAGTGGCGGATGGAGTTCAACCTTGATAAATATGAAGTGATTCATTTTGGAAGGTCGAATTTGAATGCTGAATACAGGGTTAAAGGCAGGATTCTTGGAAGTGTGGAGGAACAGAGGGATCTTGGGGTCCATGTACATAGATCCCTCAAAGTTGCCACCCAGGTTCATAGGGTGGTTGAGAAGGCATATGGTGTGTTGGCTTTCATTAACAGGGGGATTGAGTTTAAGAGCCGCGAGGTTTTGCTGCAGCTTTATAAAACTCTAGTTAGACCACACTTGGAATATTGTGTCCAGTTCTGGTCGCCTCATCATAGGAAGGATGTGGATGCTTTGGAGAGGATACAGAGGAGATTTACCAGGATGCTGCCTGGACTGGAGGGCATGTTTTATGAAGAAAGGTTGAGGGAGCTAGGGCTTTTCTCACTGAAGCGAAGAAGGCAGAGAGGTGACTTGATAGAGGTGTACAAGGTGATGAGAGGCATGGATAAAGTAATAATAATAATAATTGCTTATTGTCACAAGTAGGCTTCAATGAAGTTACTGTGAAAAGCCCCTAGTCGCCACATTCCGGCGCCTGTTCGGAAAGGCCGGTACGGGAATTGAACCCACGCTGCTGGCATTGCCCTGCATTACAAGCCAGCTGTTTAGTCCACTGTGCTAACCAGCCCATGGATAGCCAGAAACTTTTCCCCAGGGTAGAAATGGCTGTCACGAGGGGCATAATTTTAAGGTGATTGGAGGAAGGTATAGGGGAGATGTCAGAGGTCGGTTCTTTACACAGAGAGTGGTGGGTGTGTGGAATACACTGCCAGCAGAGGTGGTGGAGTCAGAGTCATTAGGGACATGTAAGTGACTCTTAGACAGGCACATGGACAGCAGTAAATTGAAGGGGTGTAGGTTAGGTTGATCTTAGATTAGGATAAATGGTCGGCACAACATTGTGGGCTGAAGGGCCTGTACTGTGCTGTTCTGTTCTCTGTTAGGTGCGTTGACCACGCTAAATTGCCCTCAATGTCCAAAGAGGTTAGGTTGGGTTACGGGAATAGGGTGTGCTCGTTCCAAGAGCTGGCGCAGACTTGATGGGCCGAATGGCCTCTTTCTGCATTGTCCATTCTATGAAGATTGGTAGGTAGTGCGAAAGATTGGTAAGTCTGTACAACTTTCATTGAAAATAAGTTTTGTGATTTATAATATGGAAGAGCTCTAATTGGAAGTAACGAGAACAAGCAAAGAAGGGCCATGGAGAATTGGATGTAATCTAATGTCAAGCATTTTTGTAAGCTTTAATTTAAAAGGGTAAGTCAAGGCAAAGGAACTCAACGCCTTGGTTTGCTCCTCTTGCTGTATTTAGGAGGCTGGTTGGGAGGTATTCCAGTTCCCGGGAGCAGCATGTGTGCAGGAAGTGTCTCCAGTAACAGCTCCTGGAAGCCTGGGTTTCGGAGCTGGAGCGGCGGCTGGAGACACTGTGGAGCATCCGCTAAGCTGAGAGCGTCATGGATAGCACATATAGAGAGGTGGTCACACCGCAGGCTCAGGCTCCACAGGCAGGAAGGGAATGGGTGACCACCAGGCAGCACAAGGGAGCGAGGCAGGTAGTGCAGGAATCTCCTGTGGCCATTCCCCTGCAAAACAGATATACCGCTTTGGATACTGTTGAGGGGAATGACCTCTCAGGTGAAAACAGCAAAAGCCAAATTTGATACAGAGGGGAGGAGTAAAAAATGTAAGAATGCAATAGTCACAGGCGATTTGATTGTAAGGGGAATAGATAGGAATTTCTGTGGTGGCAAACGAGACTCCAGGATGGTGTGTTGCCTCCCTGGTGCTAGGGCCAAGGATGTCTCGGAGCTCAGAGCGCTTACAGGACATTCTGCACACAGGACAAGTAGTTTAGGTCAAAACGCTGTATAATTTCAAGAGCGAATTAGATATTGCTCTTGGGGGGGGGGGGGGGGGGGGGATAGAGAAGGGGAGTGGGTCTAGGTAGGATCCTCTTTCATTGGATAATTACAGATGAAGAATGTCAACTGGCCTATCTTAATTTTTAAAAATGTGTTAATGGGAAGTGAGCATCGCAGGCTGTGCCAGCTTTTATTGCCCATCTCTAGTTGCCCTTGAGCTGGCAGTTAAGAGTCAACCACATTGCTGTGGGTCTGGAGTCACATGTAGGCCAGACCGGGTAAGGACGGCAGATTTCCTTCCCTAAAAGACTTTAGTGAACCAGATGGGTTTTTACGGCAATTGACAATGGTTTCATGGTCACCATTAGACTTTCCATTCCAGATTTGTATCTGCAGTGGTGGGATTTGAACCTGGGTTCCAGAGCAGTGCTCTGGGTCTCTGGTACCCATCCAATGATGATACCACTGCGCCACTGCCTCCCCATCCTTCCAGAGCGATCCCAAATTCCCATCAGATCAGCAGCCGATTGCTAATTAAAATATTGCAGAATTTTCCCCTCCACTGCCTAAACTGGAAGGTTATTCTGGTTGTGAATCACTTTATGTGAAGGACTTCGGGGGCGATACTTCGGGGGCGATTCTCCGAACCCCACGCCGGGCCAGAGAATCACCGCAACCGCACCACAACGCCAGCACGCGATTCTCTGAGGTGCAGAGAATCAGCGTCATTTGCACCGGCACATTTGGCGCGGCGATGGCCGCTAGAATCGGCGGGGCCGCCGATTCACCGGCCCGGATGGGTTGAGAGGATCCGACAGAGTTCCACCGGCGTCATTCACCCCAGTCGCTGCCAGCAGGAACGCTGCGCGAACGGTTGGGGGGGGGCGGCCTCCTTCACCAGGGGGGCCTCCGATGTGGTCAGGGCCCACCAATCGGCGGGATGGCCTCTCTTACCCCTCCACCGGGCCTACTTTCTGCCGCAGCAAGCTCCTGAACACCGACGCCATGTTGAGTCGGGGCCGGCGCGCTAAAGAAGTGCCCCGCGCAAGCGCCGGTTGGCACGGCCCAACTGCGCAACACGGGTTGGCCGCCGCGGAAAGGAGGCTGGAGCGGCATCAATCGCTCCCGCGTCGTGCTGGCCCCTTGTGGGGGGACAGAATAGGTCGTACCCGGGCCCGGTTCACACCGTCGTGAAACGCGACCACGTTCATGACGGCGCGAACATTGGGCTCCATATTAGAGAATCGCCCCCTTCATACTTTTAGTTGAATCTTTGCTTTTGAACCAATGCTCCCTTGCATTTTCATTAAAAAGCAATATTTTAGGTTCAAAATTGCCATACCCTTTACAGTCCTTTATTAACATTTTTCAATTGTTGCAACTGCTTTTAATAAACCTAATTAAAAAGAAGTGACTTATACCCCATGTTTAAAGTTAAATGAGTTTTCTGCAAATTAATAGATACAAAATGTTCCCAATGTCTGTAAATGTACTTACTGATCTTCGGAAGGTACCCAGCAAACTATATGAAGTTGAACACTTTCAAACCATTGAGATTTTCAAACTTTATTTCCATTAAAATACAGACTTACAGTCTAAATCATTGCTTTCATATTTTCAAAAATAGTTCTATTATAGACAAAAACTAAATGTTTCGCATTTTGGTCAACAGCAATCAATTAATTTTCTGTTTCAAAGCACAACGAAAATGAATCAGCACAAATAGCAAATGGGAATCATGGTCATCAACGTTTCATTGTAATAACTTGCTGAGCCAGTCATTCATAGCAAGGAACAATACTTAAACCTATAGTGAGGAGTAAGGCTACATACAGCAACGTGCAACCTACTACGCTGAAGCATTATAGCGTTGCTTGTTGATCCGAGTGCTGAGCTAGTTAGGCATATGAAAGAGGAGCACTGTCAAGCAAAAAACTGACTTGTTGCTTTGTAGGAAATACTTTTGAAAACCAGTTGCTGACTGTCCCCAATGTGACAATTCAACATTTTCTGCCACAGACGCATTTGAAGCAACATTGACCTTATAGTGTACTA
The DNA here is from genome assembly GCF_902713615.1 of Scyliorhinus canicula. NCBI lineage: Eukaryota > Metazoa > Chordata > Chondrichthyes > Carcharhiniformes > Scyliorhinidae > Scyliorhinus > Scyliorhinus canicula. Next base: position 198,130,765 of record NC_052154.1, on the reverse strand, counting down.
CTCCAACAGATAAAAAGCAAAATGTGAATACTGAAAATTAGCCCCAATTAACAGGAACAAAACAGGCATACAAAATACGGCAGGAACTAATAAATATGTACAGTGGGGAGGGTGGGTGGTGGTGGGGACCGCTTGGTGGTAATAATGTGTTTCATCCCCATCTGCAAAAAAAGCTTCTGGACATTTTAGTTGCAAGAATCAGCGCTGGGAATATGTTCTTTATGGATCGTATGACTGACTGTCCTTATACCAGCACTTATACCAGCAGAAGCCCAGAAGCATAAAGCTATACTGTGTCAATGGACAGTGTAGTATGGGGACAACTGCTCATTGTGTTTTTGACAGCACACAGTGAAGATGTGACATGAGAACTGCAGGTGATGGAGTGAAGTGAGGAGCAGAGTTTGCCAGAAACACATATCCCACTGTCTGCTCTCTTTAAAAAAGAAATATAACAGCATATACAAGTGTATCCCAGCATGCCCAGCTATACTTAAATCATGATGAATATTTGTTTTGTTTTAAGGAAAATGTACCCTAAAAATTTAGTCAGTCAGATTTGTCCTTTTTTTTGGTTGTAAAAGGAACCTTGCTGGCAACAGCTGAGCCGACGGCACTGACTCCACCGGTTACTGCTGACACACTGCCCTTCACAAAGCCAGCGCCAGCCACCGGCACAGTGGTCACAGCGGTTTTGGTCAGCTGCAGACTTTTGCTTCCAACCCAAGCCACACCACCAAGTGTAGCACCGACTGCTCCCTTTGTCATGCTGTAGAGGCCCCCCGTCATTCTCCAGATCATTCCTGGCTCCTGTACGCCAAGATCCTTCTTGGATTCTGTGGAAATGATTTGAAAAAAAAGATAGCTATAAATAAGAGCAGACAGTATTGAACTAGCACTCATAATACATTTATTCCTAGATCTACACCTGCAGTGGAAACAGAAAATGAAAAATAAATTAACAGTGCATTGAAATACATTTAAGCATCTTATCACTCAACTGCACTAGTCAAAACTGCCACCTGCCTTGTCCTTTCATTGGGATTCTTCCAGCGTTATAAACCAGTTAGTTGAATTAATCCATGACTATACATGGATTACATTGAGTGCACAGAGCATTCTATTTCAAATCAACATTTACACCTATGGCAGGCCAAGAATACCCAACTCCCAACTGAATGACTTGCATGCAATTGCAAGTCCTGATTAAAACACTAACTTCAAAAAAGTCTCACAATACACTGTTACTAATACAAGTTAGTGAATTATTGTTGATGGCTGTTCTCCTCACATGAGGAAACAACTTTTCTAATCAGCAGTTAATTTGTATTTGCACCAGCAATTATTAAAGATCAACCACTTGCAATCTCATGAAGTACCTAAGAAGTAGATTGCTTTCTATAATCAGAATCCGATGGGATACAACATTGTGAAAGATAATATCAATGGTTCATCGCAGACGATTGAGTGATCTGCTATCACAGCATTTGTTTTGCTCTTCTATCAGACACTTTGGCAGCTGACTGGATGAGTTGGAGATTTGTTCCTTAACCTCTGTTAGTCTCCTGCTAATATGCAAAGCATGCTTTATATACTGGTCAGATCGTCAATATTTGTGGGGTCGATCCTGGCATTTGCACATATAAATCAGTCTCCCTCTGCAATAATGAAGATGAATTCAATGTAAAGGCTAGGAACCTGCTCATGCACAAATTTCCTGGAATCCAAATTAAACAATATAAAAGCTGCACAAGCTCGAGGTGGTTGGAGGGATAAAGGAGAAGACAGACCTCAGAAAAAGGTTCTTTGATTCTTCTAATATAGGATTTGTCATTGGTGTCAATGGCAGCATAAATATCAAAGATAGATTTTACAGGAAACCAAGAGGCCATTAATCTACGGTGCAAGTTATTTGAAAGGGATTGCCTGAGTGCATGCATTTACTAGGGCAGTCAGATGTACTGGGAACCAGCAGCCTTTATATAATGCTGCTAAAATAGTAAATATTTCAAGGAGCCTCACAGAAACATTATGAAACAGGATTTCAAGCAAACAGCTTAATATGTTAATATATTCAGACACGTGACCAAACGTTTGGGCAAACATCTGGGTTTAAAAATGAGGGGCAGCGAAATTTAGGGAGGGAATTTGAGTTCCGAGGGGCTGGGCAGCTGAAGGTCTGGCCACAAACGGTGGAGCGATGATATTGCGGATGTGCAGTGACATGAATTGGAGCCCAATGATCTGAGGGGGTGGGTGGGTTGCATAAACAAGATGGGGCGAGGCCATTCAGGGATTTGGACAGGGGAATGAGGGTTTTATTAGCAGGAAATAATCCACTTCATCATGTCTCTGCTCTACTTTTCATAGATTGATACAAAGACCTTTTCTGCTTCAAATAAGCATTAATTTCCCTCTTAACAGATGTAATGATCGCTGCCTCAGAGTCAAAACGTTTCCAGATCGAACAGTCATGTTTCCAAACTTTTGTTCTTCATGATGATTGGGCATTGATTACTCATCCTTACTATTACATCAAGTGGAAGGATCTTTTCTTATTAATCCTCCTGGAACTCTGATTTTCTAAACCTCCAATCCAAATCTCCTCCACTGGAACATTCAGTCTCTCAAGGCTGTAGTTTACCATCGCTGGGGTTTCCCCGATAGGATCATCCACTTTAAGGAGGATGTCAAGGCTTTGGTGAGGGTGCAGAAAAGATTTATGACAAAGTTCTGGGGATGAAAAAGCTTCAGGAACGAGGATAGATCGGCAAAGTTCGGCTGTTCTCCTTAAGAGAAGGTCGCGAGTCGATTTGATGGAGCCATTGTATATCATGAGGAGTCCGGAGAGTAGTTGGGAAGAACTCGTTCCCATTGGCAGAAAGGTCAAGAACCAGAGGACACTGATTTCAGGTAAATAACAAAAGGACCAAAGGTGACATGAAGAAATACATTGACGCAATGTCGCCTCAGGGTCCGGAATATGCTGCCTGAGTATGTGCTGTGTTAATTGTATTATAATTATTAAATTAATGCAGGTGGAGAGCGTTAATTTGGGTTTCACTGGAGCACACATTGTTGTGGTACTGGACCAGACCCCAATTTATATCGGGAAGCAGGACAAGACCCCAACAATTTTTCAACTTGTTTAACTATGAGGAAAGGATACTTTACCACAGGAGGGACCTCTTATATTAAAACAAACCTGTCTGTGTCAGACTAAAATAATCCTACAGTCAAAACCACTTGCTACAGACCTGTTGCCTCCCATTAATTACATAATCTCTATCCCATTACCGGCTTACCAAGTATAAACACAACATCTAAAATTATCTACACTTCAGGGAATCTCTTTGCAAACAAGTAAATGGTTAAAATTAATCATGAGCTGCCCTTTTACAAGATACCTTAACCTAGGTTCTTTCATAATATTACTGCAACAAATATATACCGTAACCCAGGCTTTTTAATAACATTACTGCAACAGATAGAAAAAATAATATACATACTGTCATGTGAGAGTACCTTTAAGAAATGGATGTTGAAGCAATGTACCTTTAAGAAATGCAGCAGCTCATATTACTGAAGTGATGTCAGAGGGTGGGGGTAGCTGAGTTGAGCTCACTTCTGCTTTTAGGGAGTTTTAGTTTCAGTTTTGAGGAAAAGAGCTTGGGTGTGTCTGTCTTTGCAGTGAGCTGGATCTGCGGTGATCTCTGCCATGAAAGACTATCTCTGAATCATTTGGGTGATTTAAACTCATAATAGTAATGTCTTTAACCTGATGTGTTTCTGTTTAAAGGTGTTAAGTCTTTTGGAGGTTTGAAGGAACATTTTGAGGGATTATTTAGTGTTGTATTATTTTTGGGGTTATCTTTGAAGTAAAGGGGTGGCAAGTGATCCAATGTTTATTTAAAAAGGTTAAGTTGAATTCATGGAATAAACATTGTTTTGTGTTTAAAAATCCACGTGTCCATAACTGTAATACCACACCTGGAGACCAACCGTGTGCTTCAAAAGCAACAATACATTAAAGGGAGAGGTGGGTTGAACTCCATGATACATTTTGGGGTTCTGAAAACGTCGCTCCCATAACAATACCAATTCCTTTTATTCATCACTTTTATTTATCTGCCAATCACCTGAGGCCTGTTTAGGGGCACATTGTATTCTTCTCTTTGAAGTTAAGGTATTTTTTGAGTCATCGGTTAGCTGAGGTCTGTATAAAAGACAGACAGACAGCGCACACAGTAAGTGAGCACTTTTCCAGGAGACTCATCCGGAGTGAGACTCATACAGAGTGGGAGATTGAAACTTGGTAATTTGGTGCAGTGAGGTAATTCGGTGCAGAGTGCGAGGAGGTGCTTTTTAACCCTGGTAAGTGACTGGTAAGTAGTCTCTCTTTTTCTTTTTTTCTTCTCTCTTTTCTTTTCATTGTCTAATTTATTTATTTTTATTTTGAAATTCTAGTTGTTTAAGTTTACCAAGGGTTTAAGACATGGCAGGAGATCCCAGACCCGTGCCATGCTCCTCGTGTGCGATGTGGGAGCTCAGGGACACGTCCACTGTCCCTGGCTCTTTCACGTGCAAGAAGTGTGTTCAGTTGCAGCTCCTGTTAGACCGCTTGACGGCTCTGGAGCTGCGGATGGACTCACTTTGGAGCATCCGCGATGCTGAGGAGCTCGTGGATAGCACGTTTAGCGAGTTGGTCACACCGCAGGTGAAGGTTACTGAGGGAGATAGAAAATGGGTGACCAAAAGAAAGAGCAAGAGTAGGAAGGCAGTGCAGGTGTCCCCTGCGGTCATCTCCCTGCAAAACAGATATACCGCTTTGGATACTGTTGAGGGAGATGGCTCACCAGGGGAAGGCAGCAGCAGCCAGGTTCATGGCACCGTGGCTGGCTCTGCTGCACAGCAGGGCAGGAAGAAAAATGACAGGGCTATAGTGATAGGGGACTCGATCGTAAGGGGAATAGACAGGCGGTTCTGTGGACGCAATCGAGACTCTAGGATGGTATGTTGCCTCCCTGGTGCAAGGGTCAAGGATGTCTCGGAGCGGCTGCAGGACATTCTGGGGGGGGGGGGAGGGTGAACAGCCAGCTGTTGTGGTGCACATAGGCACCAACGATATAGGTAAAAAACGGGATGAGGTCCTACAAGCGGAATTCAGGGAGTTAGGAGTTAAACTAAAAAGTAGGACCTCAAAGGTAGTAATCTCAGGATTGCTACCAGTGCCACGAGCTAGTCAGAGTAGGAATGTCAGGATAGATAGGATGAATGCGTGGCTCGAGAGATGGTGCAAGAGGGAGGGATTCAAATTCCTGGGGCATTGGGACCGGTTCTGGGGGAGGTGGGAACAGTACAAACCGGACGGTCTGCACTTGGGCAGGACTGGAACCGATGTCCTAGGGGGGGTGTTTTCTAGAGCTGTTGGGGAGGGTTTAAACTAATGTGGCAGGGGGATGGGAACCAATGCAGGAAGTTGGAAGGTAGTAAAACAGGGACAGAAACAAAAGGAAGTAAGGGGAAAAGTGCAAGGCAGAGAAGACATAGTCAGAAATCCATAAGGGCGACAGTAAAAGGTACAGTGACTGAGGGGAGCACAGTGAATAGGCCCAGTAATAACAAAAGGAATAAAACTGGAGATGTTAAGATTCAAAACAGAGGTAAAAAAACCAACATAAGTGTACTTTACCTGAATGCTCGTAGTATTCGGAATAAAGTAAATGAGTTGGTGGCACAAATCATCGTAAATGACTATGATTTAGTGGCCATTACTGAAACATGGTTAAAGGATGGTCACGACTGGGAGTTAAATATCCAAGGGTATCAAACTATTCGGAAGGACAGAGTGGATGGTAAGGGAGGTGGTGTTGCTCTGTTATTTAAGGATGACATCCGGGCAATAGTAAGGGATGACATCGGTGCTATGGAGGATAAGGTTGAATCCATTTGGGTGGAAATCAGGAATAGTAAGGCGAAAAAGTCACTGATAGGAGTAGTCTATCGGCCACCAAATAGTAACGAGATGGTGGGGCAGGCAATAAACAAAGAAATAACTGATGCATGTAGAAATGGTACAGCAGTTATCATGGGGGATTTTAATCTACATGTCGATTGGTTTAACCAGGTCGGTCAAGGCAACCGTGAGGAGGAGTTTATAGAATGTACCCGGGATAGTTTCCTAGAACAGTATGTAATGGAACCTACGAGGGAACAAGCGGTCCTAGATCTTGTCCTGTGTAATGAGACAGGATTTATTCATGATCTCATAGTTAGGGATCCTCTCGGAAGGAGCGATCACAATATGGTGGAATTTAAAATACAGATGGAGGGTGAGAAAGTAAAATCAAATACTAGTGTTTTGTGTTTAAACAAAGGAGATTACAAGGGGATGAGAGAAGAACTAGCTAAGGTAGACTGGGAGCTAAGACTTTATGGTGGAACAGTTGAGGAACAGTGGAGAACCTTCCAAGCGATTTTTCACAGTGCTCAGCAAAGGTTATACCAACAAAAAGGAAGGACGTTAGAAAGAGGGAAAATCGGCCGTGGATATCTAAGGAAATAAGGGAGAGTATCAAATTGAAGGAAAAAGCATATAAAGTGGCAAAGATTGCTGGGAGATTAGAGGACTGGGAAATCTTTAGGGGGCAACAGAAAGCTACTAAAAAAGCTATAAAGAAGAGTAAGATAGAGTATGAGAGTAAACTTGCTCAGAATATAAAAACAGACAGTAAAATGTTTTACAAATTTATAAGACAAAAAAGAGTGGCTAAGGTAAATATTGGTCCTTTAGAGGATGAGAAGGGAGTTTTAATAATGGGAAATGAGGAAATGGCTGAGGAACTGAACAGGTTTTTTGGGTCGGTCTTCACAGTGGAAGACACAAATTACATGCCAGCGACTGATAGAAATGAGGCTATGACAGGTGAGGACCTTGAGAGGATTGTTATCACTAAGGAGGGAGTGATGGGCAAGCTAATGGGGATAAAGGTAGATAAGTCTCCTGGCCCTGATGGAATGCATCCCAGAGTGCTAAAAGAGACGGCTAGGGAAATTGCAGATGCACTAGTGATAATTTACCGAAATTCACTAGACTCTGGGGTGGTCCCGGTGGATTGGAAATTAGCAAACGTGACGCCACTGTTTAAAAAAGGAGGTAGGCAGAAAGCAGGAAATTATAGGCCAGTGAGCTTAACTTCGGTAATAGGGAAGATGCTGGAATCTATCATCAAGGAAGAAATAGCGAGGCATCTGGATAGAAATTGTCCCATTGGGCAGACGCAGCATGGGTTCGTAAAAGGCAGGTCATGCCTAACTAATTTAGTGGAATTTTTTGAGGACATTACCAGTGCAGTAGATAACGGGGAGCCGATGGATGTGGTATATCTGGATTTCCAGAAAGCCTTTGACAAGGTGCCACACAAAAGGTTGCTGCATAAGATAAAGATGCATGGCATTAAGGGTAAAGTAGTAGCATGGATAGAGGATTGGTTAATTAATAGAAAGCAAAGAGTGGGGATAAATGGGTGTTTCTCTGGTTGGCAATCAGTAGTTAGTGGTGTCCCTCAGGGATCCGTGTTGGGCCCACAATTGTTCACAATTTACATAGATGATTTGGAGTTGGGGACCAAGGGCAATGTGTCCAAGTTTGCAGATGACACTAAGATGAGTGGTAAAGCGAAAAGTGCAGAGGATACTGGAAGTCTGCAGAGGGATTTGGATAGGTTAAGTGAATGGGCTCGGGTCTGGCAGATGGAATACAATGTTGACAAATGTGAGGTTATCCATTTTGGTAGGAATAACAGCAAACGGGATTATTATTTAAACAATAAAATATTAAAGCATGCCGCTGTTCAGAGAGACTTGGGTGTGCTAGTGCACGAGTCACAGAAGGTTGGTTTACAAGTGCAACAGGTGATTAAGAAGGCAACTGGCATGTTGTCCTTCATTGCTAGAGGGATGGAGTTTAAGACTAGGGAGGTTATGTTGCAATTGTATAAGGTGTTAGTGCGGCCACACCTGGAGTATTGTGTTCAGTTTTGGTCTCCTTACTTGAGAAAGGACGTACTGGCGCTGGAGGGTGTGCAGAAGAGATTCACTAGGTTAATCCCAGAGCTGAAGGGATTGGATTATGAGGAGAGGTTGAGTAGACTGGGACTGTACTCGTTGGAATTTAGAAGGATGAGGGGGGATCTTATAGAAACATTTAAAATTATGAAGGGAATAGATAGGATAGATGCGAGCAGGTTGTTTCCACTGGCGGGTGACAGCAGAACTAGGGGGCATAGCCTCAAAATAAGGGGAAGTAGATTTAGGACTGAGTTTAGGAGGAACTTCTTCACCCAAAGGGTTGTGAATCTATGGAATTCCTTGCCCAGTGAAGCAGTTGAGGCTCCTTCATTACATGTTTTTAAGGTAAAGATAGATAGTTTTTGAAGAATAAAGGGATTAAGGGTTATGGTGTTCGGGCCGGAAAGTGGAGCTGAGTCCACAAAAGATCAGCCATGATCTAATTGAATGGCGGAGCAGGCTCGAGGGGCCAGATGGCCTACTCCTGCTCCTAGTTCTTATGTTCTTATGTTATCACAATATAATGAGACACTTTCTGAATAAAAGCAAATTACTGTGGATGCTGGAATCTGAAACGAAAGAGAAAATGCTGGAAAATCTCAACAGGTCTGGCAGCATCTGTAGGGAGAGAAAAGTAAAGCCCGGGGCTTTGACAAAGAGTCATCGGACTCAAAACGTTAGCTCTTTTCTCTCCCTACAGATGCTGCCAGACCTGCTGAGATTTTCCAGCATTTTCTCTTTCTGCACTTTCTGAAACTGCAGTGGAAACTTGCAATGTTTGACTTTGTAAACAAATCAAAGACTGAGTAAAGGTTAGCTCCAGGATCATCCTTAAATTGTCTTTCAGGAACAGAATATGGAGGATGCAGATTAAACTGCAGCTTTCAACAAGGACTCAATGTAGTTCAGCAGGCACGTGCCTGATAAATGGAACTTGGTACGAGTTGAAACAAGGGTAGCGAGGTTTGGATGACCAAGATTAGAGGGTAGAATGTGGGAAACCAGTCAGGAGTGTGTTTGAGTAGTCAAGTCTAGAGGTGAAGGCATGAGTGAGAGTTTCAGCAGATAAGCTGAGATGGGGTGAAGATACGGAGCAGGAAATAGGCAATCTTAGGCCATGCTGCAACTAGGTGGTTGGATGTCCAGCTTGGGGTCAAAAGTGAAATTTCTGCCTTTCCAATATTTCATTGGAGGAAATTTAAGCTCATCTGAAAGATAATCTGTGGGGCTGTCGAAAGAGATAGTGCTGGGTGTTATCAGCGGCTGTATGAAAAATCTCACCTTCACCACTGGACAGCAAGATGATGAGATATAGGGAGGGTCAAGGACAGATCCAACAGGATAATAGAGGTAATGTTGCAGGAAGAGGAATGAAGACACTGTAAATGATTCCCTGGTTATGATTAGATGGATAAATCTGGAGTCACCCCGCTGGGTAACAGAGGAGGCACATTGGAAGACAATGGTGTGGTCAACTCTGTCAGAGGCTGCAGAGGGGTGGAGACGGACGGACGGACGAGGGGGACAGTTTACCTTTGTCAGACTCTCGGAAATGTCATTTTGACACCGCTGCAGGGGCAGGAACCTGTTTGGAGGGATTGTCTTGGAAATGAATTACCTCATCTATAAAATTCAATTTATTCTGCTAATAAGCCTCTCTTTTTCTCTCTTAAAATGTTTACTCCTCCTTGCTATTTGATAAACCCTATACTTTTGTGTTATGAGCAGATTGAGATGGTGCAAATTAAGCTGTAGTCCAAGTCATCGATACATTGAGAACAAATGTGAATCCAGCACTGATTCCTTGGTGACCCAAACCAACCTTTGCTAATCTGAACAACACCCATTTAGCTAATTCATTGCTTTCATCTCATATCTTCCAATCTCCACTTCTTTACATTTCATTTGATGGTCAATTTAACTGCAGTTCATTTAGAAATGATTATTGTATAAATTCAAGTCTCGAACAAATGTTCAAGTCATACAAAAACTGAATCTTGTAGAGTCTCTCATGCTTGAGACTTAAGCTTTGGAAGCGTAAATTAACTCCCAGTATCTCTAACCCACAATCAAGGCAGATGGTTGATTGCACATATGAAAATGGCAAAGGTAGCATTAATCTGATATGTTCCATAACTCCAGTGGCTTTATATATCTTAACAAAGAACATTACAGCACAGGAACAAGCCCTTCGGCCCATCAAGCCTGCGCCGATCCAGATTCCTTATTTACACCTACTACTTATTACCCAAATGGTCTGTACCCCTCCATTCCCAGCCCGTTCATGTGTTTATCAAGGTACATCTTAAACGTTGCTATTGTGCCTGTCTCCACCACCTCCACTGGCAATGGGTTATAGGCACCCACCACCCTCTACGTGAAAACTTTCCCCGCACATCTCCCCTAAACTTTCCCCCTCTCACCTTGAACCTGTGCCCCCTTGTGATTGAGTCTTCCACTCTGGAAAAAAGCTTCTGACTTAACCATGTCTATACCATTGGGAATTTTGTAGACCTCAATGAGGTCTCCCCTCAGCCTCTGCCTTTCCAACGAAAACAATCCGAGTTTATTCAACCTCTCCTAATAGCCAACACCCTCAAGACCTGGAAACATCCTGGTGAACCTTCTTTTCACTCTCTTCAAAGCTCCCACATCCTTGTGATAATGTGGTGACCAGAACTGCACGCAATACTCCAAATGTGGCATAACTAAAATTTAATACAACTGTACGATGACCTGCCACTCTTCTACTCAATGCCCCAGCCAATGAAGACAAGCATGCCGCATTCCTTCTTGACCACCTTATCCACCTCCATTGCTACTTTCATGGAACTATGGACCTGAACGCCCAGATCCCTCTGTATGTCAATGTTCCGAAGGGTTCTGCCATTTACTGTATAATTTTGAATATTCTCACAATTACCCCCGTCACCCATGGTTCCCTAATCTTGCCATTTCTGACCTTCATTTTCACAGGGACATGCCTGTCCTGCACTCTAATCAACTGTGCTTTAAAAGACTCCCACATATCAAATGTGAATTTACCCTCAAAAGGCCGCTCCCAATCTACATTCTCCAGCTTTTGCCGAATTCTATTGTAGTTGACTTTCCCCCAGTTTAGCACCCACATTCGAGGACCACTCTTGCCCTTACCCATAAATATTCAAAATCATTCAGAATTACGATCATTCAAGAAACGTGCCCCTACTGAAACTGGCCAGGCTCCTTCCCCAATAAGAGGTCCATTAAGGCCCCACCCTGGTTAGACCGTCAATATGAGGGGCTGAATGGCCTACTCCTATTCCTACAGGTGGCACAGTGGTTAGCACTGTTGCTTCACAGCCCCAGGGTCCCAGGTTCGATTCCCGGCTTGGGTCAGTGTCTGTGCGGAGTCTGCATGTTCTCCCCGAGTCTCCGGGTGTTTCAGTTTAATTTAGTTAATAATAATCTTTATTGTCAGGCTTACATTAACACTGCAATGAGGTCACTGCGAAAATCCCCTAGTTGCCACATTCCGGCGCCTGTTCAGGTACACAGAGGGAGAATTCAAAATGTCCAATTCACCTAACAAGCATGTCTTTGGGACCTGTGGGAGGAAACTCACGCATTTCTTCCCACGTGTCCCAAAACGTGTCGCAAAAGACAAGGATATGCGTCCTATCGAAAGGACAGGCAGATGGGCAAAGGGGGCGGGGTTGAATTGTTAGTAAGGAATGAAGTTAAATCGACACCAAGGAGCGATATAGGATCAGAAGGCATAGAATCTCTGTGGGTAGAGTTGAGGAATCGCAAAGGTAAAAAGACCCTGATGGGAGTTATGTACAGGCCCCCCAGCAGTAGTCAGGATGTGGGGCAGAAAATAAATCAGGAGTTAGAAAAGGCATGCAAAAAAGGCAATATTACAATAATCATGGGGGACTTCAATATGCAGGTGAAAAGGAAGTTGTGGAATGTTTAAGAGATAGTTTCTGGTCGAGCCTACGAGGGAACAGGCAATTCTGAATTTGGTGATGTGTAATGAGGCAAACTTGATTAGGGATCTTAACGTGAAGGAACCCTAAGGGAGCAGTGACCACAATATGATAGAATTTACTCTGCAGTTTGAGAGGGAGAAGCTGCAATCAGATGTAACGGTATTACAATTAAATAAGGGTAACTACAAAGGCATGAGGGAGGAGCTGGCCAGAGTTGATTGGAGAAGGAGCCTAGCAGGGAAGACAGTGGAACAGCAATGGCAGGAGTTTTTTGGGGGTTATTCGTGAGGCACAACAGAAATTCATCCCAAGGAGGAGGGAACATGCTGAGGGGAGGACAAGGCTTCCATGGTTGGTGAGGGAAGTCAAGGACAGCATTAAAGCAAAAGTATACAAAGTGGCGAGGATTAGTGAGAAGCCAGAGGATTGGGAAGTCTTCAAAAGCGAGCGGAGGCCAACTAAAAAAGCAATAAGGGGAGAGAAGATGAAATATGAGTGTAAGTTAGCTAGTAATATAAAAGAAGATAGGAAGAGTTTATTTCAATATATAAATGGTAAGAGAGGCGCAAAAATAGACATTAGACAACTGGAAAATGTGCCTGGAGAAGTAATAATAGAAAACAAAGAAATGGCAGAGGAACTGAATAGTTGCTTTGCATCAGTCTTCACGGTGGAAGACACCAGTGGGATGCCAGAGCTCCAGGAGAACCAGGGGGCAGAGGTCAGTGCAATGACCATTACTAAGGAGAAGGTTCTGGGGAAACTGAAAGGTCTGAAGGTGGATAAGTCACCTGGACCGGATGGACTACACCCCTGTGTCCTAAAAGAGATAGCTGAGGAAATTGTGGAGGCATTAGTGATGATCTTTCAGGAATCACTGGAGGCAGGAAGGGTCCCAGAGGACTGGAAAGTGACTAACGTAACACCGCTGTTTAAGAAGGAAGGGAGGCAGAAGACAGGAAATTATAGGCCGGTTAGCCTGACTTCGGTGATTGGTAAAATTTGAAAGGCTATTATTAAAGATGAGATTGCGAAGTTCTTGGAAGTGCATGATAAATAGGACTGAGTTAGCACGACTTTGTCAAAGGGAGGTCGTGTCTGACAAATCTGTCAGAGTTCTTTTAGGAGGTAAAAAGGAAATTAGACAAAGGAGAACCAGTGGATGTGATTTATTTAGATTTCAAGAAGGCCTTTGACAAGGTGCCGCATAGGAGACTATTACATAAGTTAAGAGCCCATGGTGTTCAGGGTAAGATCCTGGCATGGATAGAGGATTGGCTGACTGGCAGAAGGTAAAGAGTGGGGATAAAGGGGTCTTTTTCAGGATGGCAGCCGGTGACTAGTGGTGTGCCTCAGGGGTCGGTGCTGGGACCACAACCTTTTCACAATATACATTAATGATCTGGAAGAAGGTACTGAAGGCACTGTTGCTAAGTTTGCAGATGATACAAAAATCTGTAGAGGGCAGGTAGTATTGAGGAAGCAGGTGGGCTGCAGAAGGACTTGGACATTCCAGAAGAGTGGGCAATACACTGGAATACAATGTGGGAAAGTTTGAGGTTATGCACTTTGGAAGGAGGAATGGAGGCATGAACTATTTTCTAAATGGGGAAACACTTTGGAAATCAGAAGCACAAAGGGACTTGGGAGTTCTTGTTCACGATTCTCTTAAGGTGAACTTGCAGGTTCAGTCGATAGTTAGGAAGGCAAATGCAATGTAAGCATTCATGTGAAGAGGGTTAGAATACAAGACCAGGGATGTACTTCTGAGGCTGTATGAGGCTCTGGTCAGACCCCATTTGGAGTATTGTGAGCAGTTTTGGACCCCGGATCTAAGGAAGGATGTGCTGGCCTTGGAAAGGGTCCAGAGGAGGTTCACAAGAATGATCCCTGGAATGAAAAGCTTGTCATATGAGGAACGGTTGAGGACTCTGGGTTTGTACTCATTGGAGTTTGGAAGGTTGAGGGGGGGATCATATTGAAACGTACAAGATACTGCGAGGCCTGGACATGGAGAGGATGTTTCCACTTGAAGGAAAAAGTAGAACCAGAGGACACCATCTCAGACTAAAGGGACTATTCCTTTAAAACAGAGATGAGGAGGAATTTCTTCATCCAGAGGGTGGTGAATCTGTGTAACTGTTTGCCGCAGAAGGCTGAGGCGGCCAAATCACCGTGTCTTTAAGTGAGAGATAGATAGGTTCTTGATTAATAAGGGGATCAGGGGTTATGGGGAAAAGGCAGGAGAATGGGGATGAGAAAATATAATGCCATGATTGAATGGCGGAGCAGACTTGGTGGGCCGAATGGCCTAATTCTGCTCCGAGCCAAATTAGCCAGTACGCACGACAGGACTCCCCCAGCGAGCCAGTGAGAATGCCTCGTCTGCAGTTGTCAGATGCACCGACAATGTGAAACATTGTTTTATCATAGATAGAATTTACAGTGCAGAAGGAGGCCATTCGGCCCATCGAGTCTGCACCGGCTCTTGGAAAGAGCACCCTACCCAAGGTCAACACCTCCACCCTATCCCCATAACCCAGTAACCCCACCCAACACTAAGGGCAATTTTGGACACTAAGGGCAATTTATCATGGCCGATCCACCTAACCCGCACATCTTTGGACTGTGGTAGGAAACCAGAGCACCCGGAGGAAACCCACGCACACACGGGGAGGACGTGCAGACTCCGCACAGACAGTGACCAAAGCCAGAATCGAACCTGGGACCCTGGAGCTGTGAAGCCATTGTGCTGCCCACAATGGTACCGTGCTGCCCACGGTTTTAATCAATGTGTTTGCACAGGAAGCCACTAAATCTTTGTCTTGTCCACTCCAGGAACCAGCAAGAAAAAGGGGAGAAAAAGAAGTCAGCTGACCCACAGTTTGTATTCCAGCCTCATCTCAGACGGTAATGACTCAGAAGCCTAGAGAAGGTACTGTCACGGCATTCACCTGTACCCACCAAAGCTGGCCTGAATGTGGAGATCCAACATTGTATCCATGAGCTACAGAGGCAGGTCGTGTCCAGGGAAATTCTGAGAGTACGGTCGGGGAAAGGGGGCAGGGAGTGCTGGAGCAGGGGCAGATTGACGAGCCGTTCAGGGAGTACTATGCAAAGTTATAGAGGGCCAATCCAGGGGGTGAGGAAGGGGATATGGGGCGGTTTTTGAATGATCTGAAATCCCGAAGGCTGGATGAGGACAGGAGGCAGGCACTGGAGGAGCCGCTAGGGCTGAGAGAGGTGATGGAAAGCATAAAGGGATGAAATGTGCGACAAAGTTGGCACCTCATCTATTGGGAATGTTTAGCGAGGCGCTGGAGAAAGGGGAGCTCCCGGAGACAATAACCCAGGCTTCGCTCACGCTAATCCTGAAGGAGGCGAAGGACCCGTTGGGAGTGTGGGGCATACAGGCACATTGTTTAAACACGGATGTGAAAGCGCTCTCCAAGCTAGAGGTGGGGATGGTGGGGATGGGGGGGGGGGGGGGGGGGGGGGGGGGGGTGTTCCGGGGGTGGTTGCAGAGGGCCAAATGGGTTTTCTGAAGGGCAGGCAAACTCCCAGCAAAATTAGGCGGTTATTAAGTGCGGTCATGACCCCGAAGGGACAGATACCGGAGATAGTAGTCTTTATGGACGCAGAGAAGGGTTCCGGCTGGGTGGAGTGACAGTACCTGCTTGAGGTTTTGGGAAGGTTTGGGCTGAGGTTTGTGGGTGGGTCCCGTCTGCTGTAGGTGACCCCGGTGGCGAGGGTACGGAAAAACGGGACGAGTTCAGGGAGCTTTGGATTGCATAGGGGAATGAGGCAGGACTGCCCACTGTTGCCGCTGCTGTTCACACAAGTGATAGAGCCCTTGGTGATGGCCCTTGGGGGGTCAGTAAAGTGGCGGGGGATTGAGAGAGGGAGTAGAGAACATCGGCTGTCGCAGGCGACCTGCTGCTGTTCATATGGGACCCACTGGGGAGTATGGGGAGAATTAGGAACATATCAGAGAGGTTCGGGGCCTTCTTGGGCTATAAACGGAATGTCGGAAGAGCGAGGCGCTTCCGGTGAATGTGGCGGGTTAGGGGAGCCAATCTGGGGGTGTTGCCATTTAGGGTAGCCAGGGACAGCTTCAGGTATTCGGGGGGGGGGGGGTTCAGATGACAGGGAGTGGGCAGCGATACACAAATGGAACCTGACAACGTTGGTGGAGGTGGTTAGGGAGGACTTTAGGAGATGGGACACGTTACACTGACACTGGCAGGGAGGGGCCAAGTGGTAAAAATGAATGTTCTGCCAAGATTCCTGTTTGTATTCCAGACCTTCCCAATCTTCAGCCCGAGACCTTTTTCTGGAAACCGGATGCCATTATTTCGGAGGTTATATGGACGGGAAGGTACCTCGGGTGAAGAGGGCCCTGCCACAGAGGCAGAAAGGGAGGTTGACGTTACCAAATCTGTTGTACAACTATTGGGCGGCAAATGAGGAGAACGTGAGATGGTGATGGGAAGGAGAGGGATTAGAATGGGTTAGGATGAAGGGGTCCAGCCTGAGAGTCATGGTGACAGCAGCACCTCCGCTGGCACCGAGGGGGTACACAGTGAGCCCGGTGGGACAGGGGGGTACACAGAGAGACGGTGGGACAGGGGGTACACAGAGAGACGGTGGGACAGGGGGGTACACAGTGAGCCCGGTGGGACAGGGGGGGTAAACAGTGAGCCCGGCGGGACAGGGGGGTACACAGAGAGACGGTGGGACAGGGGGGTACACAGAGAGACGGTGGGACAGGGGGGGGACACAGTGAGCCCGGTGGGACAGGGGGGTAAACAGTGAGCCCGGTGGGACAGGGGGGTACACAGAGAGACGGTGGGACAGGGGGGTACACAGTGAGCCCGGTGGGACGGGGGGGTACACAGAGAGACGGTGGGACAGGGGGGTACACAGTGAGCCCGGTGGGACAGGGGGGTACACAGTGAGCCCGGTGGGACAGGGGGGTACACAGTGAGCCTGGTGGGACAGGGGGGTACACAGTGAGCCCGGTGGGACAGTGCCAACACCGCTGTGTGAGAACCATGGGTTTAAGCCGGGGGAGACTGATGGTATGTACAGGAGGTGGGGCTGGTGAGAGCGAGGGATTGGAATCTGGAAGAGAGGTTTGCGTCTAGAAGAACTGCGGGAGAGGGTGGAGCTTCCGAGGGGAAGCGAGTTCAGGTATTTGTGTTGGAGGGAAGTAAAGCTCAGAATCTGTTCTCGACCGCGTGGAGTTGTAAAAGTTGCATTTATTCGGGATTGCTTTGTGCACACAGGAGAGGTATGTTCTGCTGCTAGCTTTAGCTTGCAAAAGCCAGCTCTGAACATAGTCAGAATTACACACATATATATTTAAAGTTCGTTCAGGTTTACCATTTGGCATTTGACGTCATCAATTCGTTCGGAACAATACAAGGTAATCAGTATGCATATTTCCTGATTTCTTTAATGGGAAACGATTGGATTGGATTGGATTTGTTTATTGTCACATGTACCGAGGTACAGTGAAAAGTATTTTTCTGCAAGCAACTCAATAGATCGTTAAGTACATGAAAAAATGAAATAAAAGAAAATACATAATAGGGCAACACAAGGTACACAGTGTAACTACATAAACACCGGCATTGGGTGAAACACACAGGGGTGTAGTGATAATGAGGTCAGTCCTTAAGAATCATCTTGAGAAGATGCCCAGTTCTGGGCACCATACTTGAGGAAGGAAGTAAAAGATTTGGCGCGAGTACAGAGGATTTTCACTGAGAATAATTCCAGGAATGATGATGAAACTGTAGCTATGAGGGTCAGCTACACAATGCTTCTTTACAATTTCCTGAATTCTGTTCAACATATTTAACTTCTGGATGGGGTGTTAATGTGTTTTCATCCCCTGCACTGGGCTGGACAATGAATCCCTGACAGACAGGCTGGAGCCACTGAGTGTCTTTAAAACAGAGATCGATAGGTTTTTGATTAATAAGGGGATCAGGGGTTATGGGGAGAAGGCAGGAGAATGGGGATGAGAAAAATATCAGCCATGATTGAATGGCGGAGCAGACTCGATGGGCCGAGAGGCTTAATTCTGCTCCTATGTCTTACGGTCTTATGGTCTATTCCAGCTGAGGTTTCCACAAGTTCAACATGACCTCTTTACTCTCTGCATCAGTATTCACCAAAGAGAAGGAATTGGTGGATGTTGAGTCTGGAGAAGGGTGTGTAGATAGCTTGGGTCACATTGAGATCCAAAAAGACGAGGTGTTGGGCGTCTTGAAAAATATTAAGGTAGATAAGTCCCTGGGGCCTGATGGGATCTACCCCAGAATACTGAAGGAGGCAAGAGAGGAAATTGCTGAGGCCTTGACAGAAATCTTTGGATCCTCGCTGTCTTCAGGTGATGTCCTGGAAGACTGGAGAATAGCCAATGTTGTTCCTTTGTTTAAGGGTAGCAAGGATAATCCAGGGAACTACAGGCTGGTGAGCCTTACGTCAGAGGTAGGGTAATTACTGGAGAGAATTCTTCGAGACAGGATCTACTTCCATTTGGAAGCAAATGGATGTATTAGCAAGAGGCAGCATGGTTTTGTGAAGGGGAGGCCATGTCTCACTAACTTGATAGAGTTTTTTTGAGGAGGTCACAAAGATAATTGATGCAGGTAGGGCAGTGGATGTTGTCTATATGGACTTCAGTAAGGCCTTTGACAAGGTCCCTCATGGCAAACTGGTACAAAAAGTGAAGTCACACGGGATCAGGGGTGAGCTGGCAAAATGGATACAGAACTGACTAGGTCATAGAAGGCAGAGAGCAGCAATGGGAGGGTGATTTTCTGATTGGAGGGATGTGACTAGTGGTGTTCCGCAGGGGCCTGTGCTGTTCATAGTATATATAAATGATTTGGAGGAAAATGTAACTGGTCTGATTAGTAAGTTTGCAGACAACACAAAGGTTGGAGGAATTGCGGATAGCAATGAGGACTGTCAGAGGATACAGCAGGATTTAGATCGTTTGGAGACTTGGGCGGAGAGTTGGCAGATGGAGTTTAATCCGGACAAATGTGAGGTAATGCATTTCGGAAGGTCTAATGCAGGTAGGGAATATACAGTGAATAGTAGAACCCTCAAGAGTATTGACAGTCAGCGAGATCTAGGTGTACAGATCCACAGGTCACTGAAAGGGGCAACACAGGTGGAGAAGGTGGTCAAGAAGGCATATGGCATGCTTGCCTTCATTGGCCGGGGCATTGAATATAAAAATTGGCAAGTCATGTTGCAGCTGTATAGAACCTTAGTTAGGCCACACTTGGAGTGTTCAATTCTGGTCGCCACACTACCAGAAGGATGTGGAGGCTTTAAGAGAGGGTGCAGAGGAGATTTACCAGGATGTTGCCTGGTATGGAGGGCATTAGCTATGAGGAGAGGTTGAATAAACTTGGTTTGTTCCCACTGGAATGATGGAGGTTGAGGGCCGACCTGATAGAGGTCTACAAAATTAAGAGTGGATAGTCAGAGGCTTTTTCCCAGGGTAGAGGGGTTAATTACTAGGGGGCATAGGTTTAAGGTGCGAGGGGCAAGGTTTAGAGGAGATGTATGAGGCAAGTTTTTTTACAGAGGGTAGTGGGTGCCTGGAACTCGCTGCCGGAGGAGGTGGTGGAAGCAGGGACTATGGTGATGTTTAAGGGGCATCTTGACAAATACATGAATAGGATGGGAATAGAGGGATACGGACCCAGGAAGTGTAGAAGATTTTAGTTTTGACGGGCAGCATGGTCGGCACGGACTTGGAGGGCCGAAGGGCCTGTTCCTGTGCTGTACTTTTCTTTCTTCTTTGTTTGCCAGGGAGCTCGACATATCTTTAAAGTTCTGAGAGTTTATTGGCACAAGTTCATTATGCAGTTGTGTCATTGATTTTTCACCTTGCACTAAATTAAGCGCTCCTGCCCACAAAGCTTCCTGCTTGAGGCAGAGCCGGAAGATTCTGCTCATCGTCTCTCATCTCTCTATCAAATCTCATCTGTATTTACTCATCACTACTTTGCTTTCTGTACATAATTTGAACATAATTAATCTCCTCCTTCCCACTTCTTGGTTTAGACTCTATTACAGTGAGGATTCTTCAATCAGGTTCAGCGGCACTCTGTTGCTTGCCCCACTGACAGACGCCATAGGTCCCCTGTAGAGCATGTTGTGCTGAAGCAGATGTTTGATTAGAAAAAGTATACACTCCAAAACCCTGAAACCTTTGCGAGAAGCTGTTAACGAGGTGAAACATAGCACTATTCCTGCTCTGCTGGTTGTGAAATCTGAGCCAATATACCCACGTCTTTGTAGGAAATAAAGGTGGCATAGCAACTGAGGAGGCAAAAAAGCAAGCTTGGCATGTCACAGTCAGAGTGAAGAGATTGTTAAAAATCAACGACATGGAAAGGTGTAATGTAATGAAAGGAATTACTTCAGGGCTGGTTTAGCTCAGTGGGCTAGACAGCTGGTTCGTGATGCAGAACAAATTCCGTACCAGCTGAGAATTCTGAAATCTCCGTGTACCCGAACAGGCGCCGGAATGTGGTGACTAGGGGCTTTTCACAGTAACTTCATTGCAGTGTTAATGTGAGCCTACTTGTGACAATGAAAGATTATTATATTATTATTTCAACATTGTGGTTCAATTCCCCCTAAAGTATAAAAGTGTTGTTCCAGTGCTGTAAGAAAGGAAATGATTATTTTTATCCAACCAGAATACAGAAATGTAAATGATAAAGAATCTGTCTGCACGGTTTGAATTAGAAACAAATGCCAAAACTAACCAGCAGTATCTGAGGGAAATTTATTTGGATTTCAGACAAAGATTTCCTTCAAATTTGAAGACAATCTGGAGTCCAAGTGGGCTTTTGGTAATAAATTGGATTCAACAGGACTCAGTCCAATTACATAATTAACTGTTAAATTACATGGATGCAGAGGAACATAATGAGTTGCACCCTGGAGGAGCATTAAAACCACTGCAGCCTGATTGACCGTATTTAGACAGCCACAACTAATTCAGACCTTTGTTCCTGTACGAAAATATTGAATTAGCAACGACCAAATAAGCAGCTTGTTTAGGTCTGGTGACTTTCGTAATCAAAGTACAAGCACAAAGTATACATAATAAAGATTTGTATTTATATAGCCCCTTTTATGGCCTCAGCACATCTCAAAGACTTTTGCAAGCTTACTGGTCCTCACTGTCATAATGCAGGAAATGCAGCAGCCCATTTGCACAAGGTCTGAAGGACAGCAATGCAACAATATCAGAAAATTTGTTTCAATGATTTTGGTTGCGGAATAAATCCTGATCAGGATGTGGGATGAGGGGAGAGAGAAATCCCCACTGTTCTTCAATATAGTGCCATGTAATCTTTTCCTTCCATCCGAGGGACTCAATTTAATATCTCATCGAAAATACAACTTTCTGAGAGTGCGGGAATCCCTTACTATCACACTGGAATTACAATGGGCATTTTCTGGATAAGTATCTGGAGCCATAACTGGAACACAATCTTTTGACTTCGAGGTGGCTGGACTACCAGGTTATGGTAAGGAAAAGGGGGAAATGATGACGTGCATACTTTCACAACTTGCAGCTTGTAAGTCAGGCCATGGGATGAGGGGGAACTTGCACGTGAGGAGAAAAATTAGGTATGGGAATACTGTGATCTTCATTTGATTCATCTCTGCTGGTGGCCACTTACTTACCAATGTTCCTCTGCATAATGGCCAGCACCACCCCCTCATGGGTTAGAACATGCAAGCAAACCTCTTCCCCTCTGGGTAGGTACTGTTGCCTCTGGTTGTGCACAATCTTCTTCTTGAGGGAGGGAAGTAGATGTTTAGGTGATGTGATTGCTAGGATGAGTTGCTGGCTCTGTAGAAAGTGAGACACGTATTGGGGTGAGGCTTCCTGGCTGTCAGGGTCCTTCCGGCTTCTTCCCTTATTTCCCCATTCGTTTATTTTGGCCATTACATTTTTAATCCATGGTTGTTTTTTAAGGAAAGAAACCTGAATCGTTAATTCAAGGAGGAAGAATCCGGAAGGCTGTGCTGGTGTAAGCAGAAGCTGCTGATTGGCCAGCATAAGTGACAGAGAGATGGGTAGGGATCTGGTTTGATTGATTGGCCGGAGACCAATGGATTGGCTCAAAAGACTGTGCTCTGCCCGGTAACAGGTGGTGATCGGACTCTATTCCACTGGGATGTCTGACAGTTTGAGTTTGGTTTCAGTTTTGATCTGGCAGCAGTGAGAGAGAGATCCTGCTAACTCTCCCCAGAGAGATCCTGCTAACTCTCCCCAGAGAGATCCTGCTAACTCTCCCCAGAGAGATCCAGCTAACTCTCCCCAGAGAGATCCAGCTGACTCTCCCCAGAGAGATCCTGCTGACTCTCCCCAGAAAGATGCAGCTAACTCTCCCCAGAGAGATCCAGCTAACTACCCCCCCCCCAGTGAGATCCAGCTAACTCTCCCCAGAGAGATCCAGCTAACTCTCCCCAGAGAGATCCAGCCAACTCTCCCCAGAGAGATCCAGCCAACTCTCCCCAGAGAGATCCAGCCAACTCTCCCCAGAGAGATCCAGCCAACTCTCCCCAGAGAGTTCAAGCTAACTCTCCCCAGAGAGATCCAGCTAACTGTCCCCAGAGAGATCCAGCTAACTCTCCCCAGAGAGATCCAGCTAACTCTCCCCAGAGAGTTCAAGCTAACTCTCCCCAGAGAGATCCAGCTAACTCTCCCCAGAGAGATCCAGCTAACTCTCCCCAGAGAGATCCGGCTAACTCTCCCCAGAGAGATCCGGCTAACTCTCTCCCAGAGAGATCCAGCCGACTCTCCCCAGAGAGATCCAGCTAACTCTCCCCAGAGAGATCCAGCTAACTCTCCCAGAGAGATCCGGCTAACTCTCCCAGAGAGATCCAGCTAACTCTCCCCAGAGAGATCCAGCTAACTCTCCCCAGAAAGATCCAACTAACTCTCCCCAGAGAGATCCAGCTAACTCTCCCCAGAGAGATCCCGCTAACTCTCCCCAGAGAGATCCAGCTAACTCTCTCCCAGAGAGATCCAGCTAACTCTCCCAAGAGATATCCAGCTAACTCTCTCCAGAGAGATCCAGCTAACTCTCTCCCAGAGGGATCCAGCTAACTCTCTCCCAGAGAGATCCAGCTAACTCTCCCCAGAGAGATCCAGCTAACTCTCTCCCAGAGAGATCCAGCTAACTCACCCCAGAGAGATCCGGCTAACTCTCCCCAGAGAGATCCAGCTATCTCTCTCCCAGAGAGATCCGGCTAACTCTCCCCAGAGAGATCCAGCTAACTCTCCCCAAAGAGATCCCGCTAACTCTCCCCAGAGAGTTCCAGCTAACTCTCTCCCAGAGAGATCCGGCTAACTCTCCCCAGAGAGATCCAGCTAACTCTCCCAGAGAGATCCGGCTAACTCTCCCAGAGAGATTCAGCTAACTCTCCCAGAGAGATCCAGCTAACTCTCCCCAGAGAGATCCAGCTAACTCTCCCCAGAGAGATCCAGCTAACTCTCCCCAGAGAGATCCGGCTAACTCTCCCAGAGAGATCCGGCTAACTCTCCCAGAGAGATCCAGCTAACTCTCCCCAGAGAGATCCAGCCAACTCTCCCCAGAGAGATCCAGCTAACTCTCCCCAGAGAGATCCAGCTAACTCTCCCCAGAGAGATCCAGCTAACTCTCCCCAGAGAGATCCCGCTACCTCTCCCCAGAAAGATCCAGCTAACTCTCCCCAGAAAGATCCAACTAACTCTCCCCAGAGAGATCCAGCTAACTCTCCCCAGAGAGATCCAGCTAACTCTCCCCAGAGAGATCCAGCCAACTCTTCCCAGAGAGATCCAGCTAACTCTCCCCAGAGAGATCCCGCTAACTCTCCCCAGAGAGATCCAGCTAACTCTCTCCCAGAGAGATCCAGCTAACTCTCCCAAGAGAGATCCCGCTAACTCTCTCCAGAGAGATCCAGCTAACTCTCCCCAGAAAGATCCAACTAACTCTCCCCAGAGAGATCCAGCTAACTCTCTCCAGAGAGATTCAGCTAACTCTCTCCCAGAGAGATCCAGCTAACTCTCTCCCAGAGAGATCCAGCTAACTCACCCCAGGGAGATCCGGCTAACTCTCTCCCAGAGAGATCCAGCTAACTCTCCCCAGAGAGATCCAGCTAACTCTCTCCCAGAGGGATCCAGCTAACTCTCTCCAGAGAGATCCAGCTAACTCTCCCCAGAAAGATCCAACTAACTCTCCCCAGAGAGATCCAGCTAACTCTCCCCAGAGAGATCCAGCTAACTCTCCCCAGAGAGATCCAGCCAACTCTTCCCAGAGAGATCCAGCTAACTCTCCCCAGAGAGATCCCGCTAACTCTCCCCAGAGAGATCCAGCTAACTCTCTCCCAGAGAGATCCAGCTAACTCTCCCAAGAGAGATCCCGCTAACTCTCTCCAGAGAGATCCAGCTAACTCTCCCCAGAAAGATCCAACTAACTCTCCCCAGAGAGATCCAGCTAACTCTCTCCAGAGAGATTCAGCTAACTCTCTCCCAGAGAGATCCAGCTAACTCTCTCCCAGAGAGATCCAGCTAACTCACCCCAGGGAGATCCGGCTAACTCTCTCCCAGAGAGATCCAGCTAACTCTCCCCAGAGAGATCCAGCTAACTCTCTCCCAGAGGGATCCAGCTAACTCTCTCCAGAGAGATCCAGCTAACTCTTCCCAGAGAGATCCAGCTAACTCTCCCCAGAGAGATCCAGCCAACTCTCTCCAGAGAGATCCAGCTAACTCTCCCCAGAGAGATCCAGCTAACTCTCTCCCAGAGAGATCCAGGTAACACTCTCAAATAAGATCCGGCTAACTCTCTCCAGAGAGATCCAGCTAACTCTCCCCAGAGAGATCCGGCTAACTCTCTCCAGAAGACCCCAGGGTGCTGTTTTCATGGAACTACAAAGGCCTGAAGACAAACCATGAACTGAAAGCTCAGTTTGATGGGAAATAACTTGACTCTCCAGTGAAAGCTGCAAGTAATGCATTTCTAACCTACAGAGTACATGAATGAATGAATCTACAAAGAAGACCGTTACAGGCTGCAAACCAAAGACTTTAATGTGCCAGCTTGCTGTGAATAAGTGTGCTAAAGACCATCATCTGAAAAAACGCCTCTTTTGGTCCTTTGACTTGTGTGTCTGTACCCCTTTCCTGCTGTGTTTGTCTGCCTTGTGTATGTGTATGTGTATATCGAGGATGGGGGCAAGTTAAAATGGGTATTGGGTATTAGCTTGTCATCAACTAGTTGTATTTACTGCATGTTTCATTATAGTTCTTATTATAAATAAACAGTAATTGTGTTTACATTTCCAAACCTGGTGACTGTAATTATTGGAGAGCTGAGAGCCAGATATTTGGGGTATTTTTATAAGAATTATTGGTTAATTCACTTGTGTAGTGACTCCAGAGCAGGTTGGGTTGGAAGTGACCATGGACTAGACCAGGGTGTTGTAACATAGCTAAGTGTAAGCGGATGAGGTAAAGCAAATGAGTTCTGGTTGATTGAAATTGTTAGAACTAAATGATGATTTGTGGCAAATTGAGCCGTGGCTGAGGTTGGTGGTACAGGTGGTAGGATATGGCATTTAAAGTCAAGTCCCTGACAGCGAGGTAATTAAACAACTTGAGACATTGCATCCAGGTACTATGGGCTAAATTCTGGCATTCACTTCCATGACAATCTGCTTTAACTGACTCCTCAGTATCTGAAGGGCTTGCAGCAGCCTCTGTGGACATGGTTCATCTCCTTTCATGCTCCATCAAGACCTTGGGTTCAACTTCCAAAAACCTTGACACATGAGGTTTTCTATTGTCAGCCATTGCTAGATGTCACAATTTTGTCCCATGAACAAAAGGAGCCATATGAGCAATGCCATGGGAAATCCTACTGGCAAATAATAATCTTCATATCACAAGTAGGCTTACATTAACACTGCAAAGAAGTTACTGTGAAAAGCCCCTCGTCGCCGCATTCCGGCGCCTGTTCGGGTACACTGAGGGAGAATTCAGAATTCTCAGTTGGTACGGGAATTGAACCCACGTTGCTGGCCTTGTTCTGCATCACAAACCTGCTGTATAGCCCACTGAGCTAAACCAGCCCTAATAAAACGGCATCATGCGAAGGCCATCCCCACACCCCCACTACTTGCCTTCAAACAACCGCGCAACCTCAAACAGACCATTGTTTGCAGCAAACTACCCAGCCTTCAGAACAGTGACCACGACACCACACAACCCTACCAGGGCAATCTCTGTAAGACGTGCCAGATCATCGACATGGATACCACCATTACACGTGAGAACACCACCTACCAGGTACGCAGTACATACTCGTGCGACTCAGCCAACGTTGTCTACCTCATACGCTGCAGGAAAGGATGTCCCGAAGCGTGGTACATTGGCGAGACCATGCAGACACTGCGACAACGGATGACCGGACATCGCGCGACAATCACCAGGCAGGAATGTTCCCTTCCAGTCGGGGAACACTTCAGCAGTCAAGGGCATTCAGCCTCTGATCTCCGGGTAAGCGTTCTCCAAGGCGGCCTTCAGGACGCACGACAACGCAGAATTGCCGAGCAAAAACTTATAGCCAAGTTCCGCACACATGAGTGCGGACTCAACCGGGACCTTGGATTCATGTCGCATTACAGCCACCCCCCAGAATCTGGCCTGGGCTTGCAAAATCCTACCAACTGTCCTGGCTTTAACCTGGGGTTACCCCATCGCTGGATCGGTAAAGACTTAATTACCTGCAAATTATCGCATTCAAAGCATTGTCTTGCGTCTTTGACATTGTCTGTATATATGTTTCTGGAACATACCTCTTCATTCACCTGAGGAAGGGGCAGTGCTCCGAAAGCTCGTGTTTGAAACAAACCTGTTGGACTTTAACCTGGTGTTGTAAGGCTTCTTATTGTGCTAATAAAAATACATTGCAAAGCTGCAGCACAAATTGAAGGTCCCAGAGTGTAAAGGAAAAGCTTGATTTGTTTATTGGTATATTCTCAAACTGTTGTGTCGAATTCATTCAATTGCAAAATATTTTGAAAGCCCTTTATGATCATCAACAGTCGGGAGGTGCTCAATCTTGGCAAGCACTGATGAGATTGTCAATAACTGGGATAGGATCTAGGCAGGGTGCTCTTTCAGAGGGTGGGTGCAGACTCGATGGGCCAAATGGCCTCCTCTGTACTGTAGGGATTCTGTGATAACTATTATGCTCAGACAAAATAAAGTTATTGCAGGTATTGATAATTTCATGGTTGTGTTTATAATTTTCTGTGCTGTGTGCTTTTAATATCTAACAGAAATCAGCTAAACTGCAGACCTTGCAGCAGCAACTTCCTCATCACTTTCGTTACAGTTGGACCTTAGCTTCAAAGGTGGCTGTTTCCTACATTTGGATTGCCAAATGCCAATAACTTAATGTAGCAAAGACAAACTAGTATTCCTGAAGTGTGATGCAAGGTTTTGTTTTTTGGTTGGGATGGGGAGGAAGACCCTCTAGAATCCAGGTTCAAATCCAGCAGAAACTGACTGCATAAAACCTGTTGTACGGCTGCACAAGCGCCAGCCTCGATTCAACTGCAGCTTAGCTCTCAAATACTTCATCCCAAATGGATTCACCCCACTCCAGAAACTCTTTGCTCAAGCTCGGTCAACACTGGGTAAGTGTTGCCTCATTTTCTCCAAATGGCAAATAAACTATTCTACTGTGAATTCATTCTGTACAATTCAGCTGATTTTCTATCTGAGGGATTAGAGCATAGAGCATAGAACAGTACAGCACAGAACAGGCCCTTCGGCCCTCAATGTTGTGCCGAGCCATGATTACCCTACTCAAACCCACGTATCCACCCTATACCTGTAACCCAACAACCCCCCCCCCCCCCTTAACCTTACTTTTTAGGACACTACGGGCAATTTAGCATGGCCAATCCACCTAACCTGCACATCTTTGGACTGTGGGAGGAAACCGGAGCACCCGGAGGAAACCCACGCACACACGGGGAGGACGTGCAGACTCCACACAGACAGTGACCCAGCCGGGGATCGAACCTGGGACCCTGGAGCTGTGAAGCATTTATGCTAACCACCATGCTACCGTGCTGCCCCATTAGGTCGAGGTCAACACCACTTTCCTCCGACTACGGATTATCCACAAAGGGGAACAAAGCAACCTCTCTCTTTCTTTGTAAATAAAAATTAACCCGAAATCTGGAAAATAAAATGTTCTTGTACATTTACACAGTGTATATCACCTTCACCACCCGGAAACACCTGCCGAGTGTGCGGTCGTAGGTACAGATCTCGGGTTGGGCTCATCTGCCATGCAAGACCATTTTCCATGGGGGGAATGTGGGGGGGGGGGGAAGCAAAGGGTAGAAAGGGTAAGGAGACGGGGGATAAGATAGGGGTGGGGGAGGGGGGAATGACCCTCTGACATTTATTTGAAGAAGAAATGCTTCATGGCTAACATTTGTTCCTCAACTAACCAGCAAAAAAAAGGAATGGGTTATCCATGACCAGCAACAGAGAGTTTCTTACCCGTTAGCAAGTGATCGCCAAAGAAAATGGTCAACATCCATCACATTCTAAACTGATTTATTGATACAATCTAGGACAACACATTGATGCAGTGCTGCGTGTCAAGCATTGGCAGAGCTGTCAGCTTTAAGATGAGGCATCAAATCAAAGCCTTGTCCGCACAAACGTAAATGACCCTATATAAAAGCAAATTACTGCGGATGCTGGAATCTGAAACCAAAAGAGAAAATGCTGGAAAATCTCAGCAGATCTGGCAGCATCTGTAGGGAGAGAAAAGAGCAAACGTTTTGAGTCCAGATAACCCTTCGTCAAAGCTAAAGGGAATAGAAAGTGGGAGATATTTATACTGTGGGGTGAGCGAATGAAAGATGAGTCATAGCCACAGAAACCAAGGGAACAGAGTGCTAATGGCCACAGAAACCAAGGGAACAGAGTGCTAATGGCCACAGAAACCAAGGGAACAGAGTGTTAATGGCCACAGAAACCAAGGGAACAGAGTGCTAATGGCCACAGAAACCAAGGGAACAGAGTGCGAATGGCCACAGAAACCAAGGGAACAGAGTGCGAATGGCAGTCCCCAGAGAGAATAAAAGGTGTGAAAGGCCAAACAGCAGAGAAACTAAGATCAGAGGCTAAGGTGTGACAGACGTAGATTGATTGATTGATTTGATTTACTGTCACATGTACCGAAGTACAGTGAAAAGTATTTTTCTGCGGCTGAGGAAATGTACACAGTGGACAAAATGGGGGGAATGTGGGGGGGGGGGGGGGGGGGGGGAGGGGGGGGAGGGGGAAGAAAAGGGTAGAAAGGGTAAGGAGACGGGGGATAAGATAGGGGTGGGGGAGGGGGGAATGACCCTCTGACATTTATTTGAAGAAGAAATGCTTCATGGCTAACATTTGTTCCTCAACTAACCAGCAAAAAAAAGGAATGGGTTATTCATCTTTTGGTTGTTTGCGGGGTCTTGTTGTGTGGGAACTGGCTTCTGCACTTACTCAAAACAAAGCAAATGAATTTCTAAAGTAATTCAAAATTGGAGCTCAATTTGATAAATGCATCGCTCAAACACACAATCTGTTTCTGACTGCAATTAAATCACATTTATTTGGTAACATTTTCTTACTATTGTCCACCGCACAACAGAAAGGGCATTTCCAATTAGTGTACAAGTATTGGTCAAAATTTACTGCTTATTTAAGGACCAAAGTTGCTATCGCCGCCCATAGAACATAGAACAGTACAGCACAGAACAGGCCCTTCGGCCCTCGATGTTGTGCCGAACAATGATCACCCCACTTAAACCCACGTAACCCGTATACCCGTAACCCAACAATCCCCCCATTAACCTTACACTACGGGCAATTTAGCATGGCCAATCCACCTAACCCGCACATCTTTTGGACTGTGGGAGGAAACCGGAGCACCCGGAGGAAACCCACGCGCACACGGGGAGGACGTGCAGACTCCACACAGACAGTGACCCAGCCGGGAATCGAACCTGGGACC
Source organism: Scyliorhinus canicula (assembly GCF_902713615.1). NCBI lineage: Eukaryota > Metazoa > Chordata > Chondrichthyes > Carcharhiniformes > Scyliorhinidae > Scyliorhinus > Scyliorhinus canicula. Next base: position 198,100,590 of record NC_052154.1, on the reverse strand, counting down.
CTGGAGCTGTGAAGCATTGATGCTAACCACCATGCTACCGTGAGGCCCCAATTTAGATTAAAATCAGCCAATGTACATAGATACATAGAAGATAGGGGCTGGAGGAGGCTTTTTGGCCCTTCGAGCCTGCTCCACCATTCATCACGATCATGGCTGATCATGCAACTCAATAGCCTAATCCTGCCTTCTCCCCATAGCCTTTAATCCCATTCTCCCCAAGTGCTGTATCCAGCTGCCTCTTTAATATATTTAAAGTTTTAGCATCAACTACTTCCTGTGGTAATGAATTCCACAGGCTCATCACTCTTTGTTTGAAGAAATGTCTCCTTATCTCTGTCCGACATGGTTTACCCTGAATCCTCAGACTGTGACCCTTGGTTCTGGACACACCCATCATTGGTAACATCTTCTCTGCATCTACCCTGTCTAGTCCTGTTAGAATTTTATAAGTCTCTATGAGATCCCCTCTCATTCTTCTGAACTCCAGCGAGAACAATTGTGTAGCATTGTGGATAGCACAATCGCTTCACAGCTCCAGGGTCCCAGGTTCGATTCCAGCTTGGGTCACTGTCTGTGCGGAGTCTGCACATCCTCCCCGTGTGTGCGTGGGTTTCCTCCGGGTGCTCTGGTTTCCTCCCACAGTCCAAAGATGTGCAAGTTAGGTGGATTGCACATGATAAATTGCCCTTAGTGTCCAAAATTGCCCTTAGTGTTTGGTGGGGTTACTGGGTTATGGGGATAGGGTGGAGGTGTTAACCTTGGATAGGGTGCTCTTTCCAAGAGCCGGTGCAAACTCGATGGGCCGAATGGCCTCCTTCTGCACTGTAAATTCTATGATCTATGATCAATCCCAACCTAGTCAATCTCTCCTCATATGACAGTCCCGCCATCCCTGGAATCAGTCTGGTAAATCTTCGCTGCACTCCCTCGAGAGCAAGAACATCCTTCCTCAGAGAAGGAGACCAAAGCTGCACCCAATACTCCAGGTGTGACCTCACCAAGGCCCTGTATAATTGCAGCAACACGTCCCTGTTTCTATACTCACAACCTCTCGCAATTAAGGCCAACATATCATTAACCTTCTTTACCGCCTGCTGCACCTGCATGCTTACCTTCAGCGACTGGTGCACAAGGACACCCAGGTCCCGCTGCACACTCCCCTCTCCCAATTCACAACCATTCAGGTAGTAATCTGCCTTCCTGTTTCTGCTTTCAAAATGAATAATCTCACACTTATCCAAATTATCCTGCATCTGCCATTGATTTGCCCACTCGCCCAACCTGTTCAGATCATGCTGTAGGATCCCTGCATCCTCGTCACATTTCACCCTCCCGCCTAACTTGGTATCATCTGCAAACTCTGAGATGTTACATTTTTTTTTCCAAATCATTAATATATATTGTGAATAGCCCGATTCCCAGCACCGATCCTGATGGTAATCGAGTAGTTACTGCCTGCCAATTTGAAAAGGACCCAGTAATCTCTACTCTTTGTTTCCTCTCCGCCAACCAGTTTTCCGTCCACCTCAACACATTTCCCCCAATCCCATGCGTTTTAATTTTGCACAATAATCTCGTATGCGGTACTTTGTCAAAGGCCTTCTGAAAGTCCAAATATATCACATCGACTGGCTCCCCCTCGTTGACTGTACTGGTTACCTCGTCAAAGAATTCCAACAGATTTGTCAAACATGATTTTCCCTTCATAAATCCATGCCGACTCTGACTGATCCTGCCACTGCTTTCTAAATGTTCCGCTATAAAGTTCTTGATAATGGATTCAAGCATTTTCCCCACTACCGATGTTAGGCTTACTGGTCTATAATTCCCTGCTTTCTCTCTACCTCCCTTTTTGAATATCAGAGTGACGTGAGCTACCCTCCAATCTGCAGGGACAGTTCCAGAGTCTATAGAATCCCGGAAGGTGGCCACCAATGTATCCACTATTTCCAGAGCCACTTCCTTAAGCTCTCTGGGATGCAGATTCTCAGGCCCTGGGGATGTATCAGCCTTCAATCCCATCAGTTTTCCCAGCACCATTTCTCTACTAATGTTGATCTCCCTCAGTTCTTCCCTCTCACTAAACCTTTCATTCTCCAACATTTCTGGGATCTGATTTGTGTCCCCTTTTGTGAAGACAGAACCAAAGTATGTATTCAATTGCTCAGCCATTTCTTTGTCCCTTATTATGCATTCCCCTGTTTCTGTCTGTAGGGGGCCTACATTTCTCTTCACCAATCCCTTTCTCTTCACATATTTGCAGAAACTCTTAGTGTCAGTCTTTATATTCCCTGCAAGCTTCCTTTCGTACTGTACTTTCCCCTTCTTCATCAATCCCTTTGTCCTTTGCTGAATTCTAACTATATGTGTACTATACGTTAAGATGTTGTGCATTTTATGATGCTGCTGGCAGGTTAACGCGAGGAAAAGCAAAGATGTTAAGACAGACAACTAATGAAAAAAAGTGAGATTTCTTTTTAAACGCTTGCAGAATTGCGAGCTGGTTGAATTGAAAACTATTAGGAAAATCAGTCTTCATAAGGTAGACTGAGATAATGCCTGACAATTGCTACTTTAAACCGTATTTCTATGGTGCAAATCAGTTAATATAAATCAATAAGTGTACAGGTCAATATCTTCAAACCAAAATATTAGCTTTATTATCTATGACAGTTAATGACATTAACCGCTCTCAGTCCAGCTGCATTATTAAACCAAATGTAAATACAGTTGCAATTATCCGCTTAATCGATTTGCTAACCACAAATGTAGTCTACATGTATATTTAGTCTTTTTTTAAATTACAAAAAGTCTGTGGGTTAATGGTTTCGGCAAAACTCTGAGGAGTCTGAAAGTTAACCACTATTTTCTGCGATATGAGTGGAAGAGGAAGGGGCTGCAGATCAAGGTTATTTCTGTGAGTTGGGAAGGGGTTTCAAAGGAGTGTTTCTGTGAAACATTGTTTGAAACATACTAGATCCTGAGGGGTCTTGTGAAGGTGGATGTGGAAAGGATGATTCCTCTTGTGGGAGAATATAGAATAGGGCTTACTATTTAAAAATAAGGGGTTGCCCATTTAAGACAGGGACGAGGAGAAATTTTTCTCAGAGGATCATCACGGTAGCACAGTGGTTAGCACCGTTGCTTCACAGCTCCAGGGTCCCGGGTTTGATTCCCGGCTTGGGTCACTGTGCGGAGTTTGCATGTTCTCCCCGTGTCTGCGTGGGTTTCCTCCGGGTGCCTCCCACAGTCCAAAGACGTGCAGGTTAGGTGGATTGGCCAAGATAAATTCCCCTTAGTGACTAAAAAGGTGGGGTTACTGGGTTATGGAGATTTCTATTTCATAGAATTTACAGTGCAGAAGGAGGCCATTCGGCCCATCGAGTCTGCACTGGCTCTTGGAAAGAGCACCCTACCCAAGGTCAACACCTCCACCCTATCCCCATAACCCAGTAACCCCACCCAACACTAAGGGCAATTTTGGACACTAAGGGCAATTTATCATGGCCAATCCACCCAACCTGCACATCTTTGTGACTGTGGGAGGAAACCGGAGCACCCGGAGAAAACCCACGCACTAATAGGATAGATAGGATGGAAGTGTGGGCTTAAATGGGGTGCTCTTTCCAAGGGCCGGTGCAGACTCAATGGGCCGAATGACCTCCTTCTGCACTGTAAACTCAATGATCAGCCTTTGGAATGTTCTTCATTTTTTGGGGGTGGGGCTTTATTTGTTTGAATATTGAGAATAATTTCTGAAGACCTGACAATTGGTATATTTGTAAATGGCCCTCATCCATTTCAGTGGTTAACGTAACACTCGAGTCCATTTGGATTTGAGATTTTAGGCCAACGGTAAATTGAGACACGATTACCCACCACCTCCTGGTAAAGTTTTGTTTTCTAATTTAGCCAATGGAAATGCATTCATTAAAGACAGATTTGTCAAATACATATTTGTAATTAGAATGAACTGTCAAGAGCAAAGGGCTGCTTACCATTCATACACTCAAAGGTTGTACCAATACAGGGGCAGCACGGTGGCGCAGTGGTTAGCATTGGGACTACTGCGCTGAGGACCCAGGTTCAAATCCCTGCCCTGGGTGACTGTCTGTGTGGAGTCTGTGTGGAGTTTGCACATTCTCCCCGTGTTTGCGTGGGTCTCACCTATCTCCATGTGCAGGTTAGGTGGATTGGCTATAATGAATTGCCCCTTAATTGGAGAAAAAAATAATTGGGTACTCTAAATTGAAAAAAAAAAGGTTGTACCCATATGGAAGGTTACCATGGAGGATCTACTGCACCCACATATTCCACAGCATCATGGATTTGGTACTAAGTGGGATGAGGGTATGTGCTACTGATCAGAGGACATTCTAATGAACAATAAGACAGAGAAAGAACACATTGTAAGGTTGAATGAAGTCCTTGAATGACTGAGTATGGCATCAAAGTGCTGCTTCACGGTGCCATACACCAAACAGAAGTAGGCCATTCGGCCTCTCGAAGCTGCTCCCCCATTCAGTCGGATCATACCTGACCTGTTTGTGTTATATTTCACATTCCCCAACTACCTGCATAACATATGAATCATTTGCCCAACAGGAATCTATCAACCTCCGCTTTAAAAATATTCAGTGCCCCCGCTTCCACCGCCTCACAACCCTCAGATAACATTCTCCTCATTTGTCCTAAAGGGTGGCCCCTAATTTTACAACAGTGCCCCCACATTCTGGGCTCACAGGCAAGAGGAAACATCCTTTCCACATCGACCTTGTCAAGACCGTCAGGATCTTATATACTACAATCTGGTCACTCCTCACTCTACTAACCTCCAGTGGAAACGAACCCAATCTGTCCAACCTTTCCTCATAAGACAAGCCGCTCATTGCAGTCATCAATCTGTAAACCTCCTCTGAACCACCTCCAGTACATTTACATCCTTCCTTAAATAAGGAGACCAAAACTGCTCTCACTGTTCAGGATATGGTCTCACCAATGCCCTGTATAGGTGAAGCATAACATCCTTTCTTTTATGTTTAATTCCTCTCGTAATAAATTCCATTAGCCTACTCGATTACATGCTGCACCTGCATACAAACTGTGACCCATGCTCGAGAACACCAAGATCTCTCAGTACCTCAAAATTCTGCAGTTGTTTTCCTTGAACTAATACTAATGCTTTTTTCATTCTTCGTGCCAAAGTGAAAACGTCTCCGACAGCCGATCTGCCAGATTTCTGTCCACTCACTCAACTTATCTATATCCATCTGCAAACTCTGTGTATCTTTGTCCCTAAAGAGATAAAGGTATCCATCCAACACAGGAGTAAGATAAAGGGATTCTGAAAACAGAGACCAGAGAACAAAGAACTTAAAACATTTGTCGGGATTGTTGCTTTATTTCAAGTCCATCCAGACCAAGATAATACAATGACCCCACTGTATCAACTGCTCAAAGATGGAATAGATTGCGAGTAATCTTTAGAACTGTCAGAAACCATTTGAAGTGAAGAAAGTACCAACTTGTGATATTGTTTTGACTCACTATGATCCCAAGAAACAATTAGCTTTTGTGTGTGATGCCTCCTAGAACATAGAACAAACAGTGCAGAAGGACGCCATTCAGCCCATCGAGTCTGCACCGACCCACTCAAGCCCTCACTTCCACCCTATATCCGTAACCAAATAACCTGTGGGAGAAAACCGGAGCACCCGGAGGAAACCCACGCAGACATGGGGAGAGCGTGCAGACTCCGCACAGACAGTGACCCAGCAGAGAATCGAACCTGGGATCCTGGCGCTATGAAGCCACAGTGCTAGCCACTTGTGCTACCCTGATGCCCATAGATAAGAAGGAGGCCATTCGGCCTATCGCGTCTGCACCGACCCACTTAAGCCCTCACTTCCACCCTATCCCCATAACCCAATAACCCCTCCCAACCTTTTTTGGACACTAAGGGCAGTTTGCACGGCCAATCCACCTAACCTGCACGTCTTTGGACAGGGATTAGGAGTGGTGTTGTCTCAAAAACTGGGAGATGGTGTCGAGAAACCTGGAGCATATGCTTCACAAAGTCAGAGCAACATTACTCCAGTTGAGCGGCATTGGGGAACATATATGTAACTGAGTTCCACAAATACTTATATGGGCAGAAGTTCACTTTGTTAACTGACCACCAAATCCTTAAGATCATATATGGTTCAAAGAACCATAGGCAGTACAATACACCTTCAGAGATGGGCATTAATTCTCAGGACAAGATTAAATATCAGAAGTTAGATCATGCAAATAAAGACATTCTTCCAAGGTCTCCTGTGAAGACCAATTCATTTCTATCCACCGAGCTTCCTGTGAATTACTTTACACCCACAAAGAACATCAGTGTGTGCCAGAGAAATTATTCTCAGTAAAGTGTCAAACATATCATAAATCATTGGTCTAAAGTGGGATGATATAAAGCTGCAGATGTTTTTCACACTTACAAGGGAACTGAGTGTAAAACAAGACCATCTCCTATGGGGTTAAAGAGCCATGGTTGCACCAAGGTTTAGAGAGGGATTATTAGATGAACTTCATGAAGCGCACACAGGGGTAGTCCATTTGAAAGCAACAGCAAGAAACCATCCCTGGTACTTACAGGGAGATAGAGATGTTGAAGAGTTGGTGAAAAGTGTGTCTCTGAATGAAAAATGCTTCAACCAAAGTTCCTTTCATTCCAGGACCAAATGCAAGAAAACATTGGGAACAAGTACATGTTGAGTTTGTTGAAAGGAAAAAGTATCTTGATTTGCTCGATTGCTATGGTAATTGGATAAATGTTGAGTCAATGCTAATACTACAAGTGCCAAAACTACTAAAGATTTGTGAAAGCGGTTTCCAATTTATGGATTGCTGAGTTTTGGTGTCAGACAATGGACCACATTTTACGCAAGAGTAAGAAATATTTCGAATAATGGAGCCAAATACAATAATGTCACCTCGTCTCCCAGCATCGAATGGTGCTGCAGAAAGTAGTATGCAGAATGGGAAGAGGTTTCTGCAGAAGCATTTGCTCAGTGACAAAGCCAGTCAATCATAAACGTTTCTTTTCAAAGTAGGGTAGTAATTTTCTACTCTCTTATAGAATGACCCCACAACCTGCAACAAGTTTGCTCATCAAGTTTAGTGTTTAAGCATTCTCCCAGGATAAGATTAGTTTGCTTAAGATTGACATTAATAGCAAAGAAAGAGAAAATCAAGATAAAATGAAAATGAGTCATGAAATTTGGGAGTTCAATGCTGGACAGAAGCTTCATGATGAACAACTGGTAGGATGATAATGAGTAGCATGTGATTGAAGCTGTTATAAAGAGACCAGATGCATTCATATAACTAGTGAAGATTGGAGAAAAACTCAAATCAGTGCCATTTAATTTGCTTGAAAAAGGAAATTGAACAAAGGCAGAGCATGACAAAGTCCCTATAGTGCAAATCTCCTCGACAGCCCAAAGGGAAAGTCAGAAAGAAAGTGGACATCACAAAGAAACAAAGTTTGCAGGTATTTAGAGTACCCAATTCATTTTTTCCAATTAAGAGGCAATTTAGCGTGGCCAATCCACCTACCCTGCACATCTTTGGGTTGTGGGGGCGAAACCCACGCAGACACGGGGAGAATGTGCAAACTCCACACAGAGAGTGACCCACAGCCGGGATTCGAACCTGGGACCTCGGCGCCGTGAGGCTGCAGTGCTAATCCACTGCGCCACCGTGCTGCCCAAAGTTTGCAGGTATGACAGAATCTGCCAATCGAGCAAAGTGAGCCAGGGTCCCTGACAAGAAAAAGCAGTGTCACTGTCCCTACCATTAAGTGGAGTTGATACTCAAACTGTGAGCTGCATGGTAGCAGTGGTTAGCACTGCTGCTTCACAGCACCAGGGATCCAGGTTCGATTCGCAGCTTGGGTCACTATCCCGTGTCTATGTGGGTTTCCTCTGGGTGCTTCAGTTTTCTCCCAGAAGTCCTGAAATACGTGCTATTAGGTGAATTGGATATTCCGAATTCTCCCTCCGTGTACCCGAACAGGTGCCGGAATGTGGTGACTCGGGGCTTTAATCTGTAACTTCATTGCAGTGTTAATGGAAGCCTACTTGTGACACTAATAAAAATTATGATTATTACATCAAAGTTCAGATTTGACACAGTTAGAGATGTTGAGTCAAGCTAGTGGAAATGGAAAGAAATATTCAGACAGCCTTGTCTGCGTGGGTCTCACCCCCGAAACCCAAAGATGTGCAGGCTGGATGGATTGGCCACGCTAAATTGTCCCTTCAATGGAAAAAAAAAATTGGGTGCTCTAAATTGAAAAATAAAATACCAAGAGAATTAGGTTAATTGAAAATATACATAGAAACATACATAGAAAATAGAAGCAGGAGGCGGCTATTCATCCCTTTGAGCCTGCTCCACCATTCATTATGATCATGGTAGATCATTCAGTTCAATACCTTGATCCCGCCTTCCCCCCATATCCCTTGATCCCTTTAGCCCCAAGAGTTGTATCTAATTCCTTCTTGAAATTACACAATGTTTAGGCCTCAACTACTTTCTGTGATAGTCAATTCCACAGATTCCCCACTCTCTGGGTGAAAAACGTTCTCCTCACCTCAATCCCAAAAGGTTTACCCCTTATCCTCAAACTATGACCCCCTAGTTCTGAACTCCCCCACCATCGGGAACATTCTTTCTGAATCTACAGCAGAGGGCAGTAGAGTGGAGCTGCTGATTGGCTGTTGCGGGGAAGAATTGCTTCAGTGCATTGCGGTCACTGCATCCATAACGTGGCCCTGAGCAAGACACCCTCCGTTTTCAAGTGAAGGCAAGCATCCAGCAGAGGGCAGTAGAGTGGAGCTGCTGATTGGCTGTTGTGGGGAAAATTTGCATCAGTGCATCGCGGTCACTGTATCTTGAAGGTGGTTTGTGGAGGAGCTGTCGTCAAGTTGGGCAGTTCCTAAACCCAAGACACTACACTTGTAGTGTTCCCCACCCTTCCACCTTCTTTAATGTAAGGGGTAGAATAAATAACAGGGAAGCTTTTTCTTTCTTTTTCTTTTAAAAAAATGTTTTATCTAGAGGGGATGGCAGGGAAGGCAGTGCAATGTTCCTCCTGCAGAATGTTTGAGGTGAGGGACGCCGTCAGTGTCCCTGCTGATTTCACCTGTGGGAAGTGCACCTATCTCCAGCTCCTCAGAAACCGCGTTAGGGAACTGGAGCTGAAGCTGGATGAACTTCGGATCATTCGGGAGGCAGAGGTGGTGATAGTAGCTTCAGGGATGTAGTTACTCCGGAGAGTCAAGATAGATGGGTGACGGTGAGAGGGGCTGGGAGGAAGCAGTCAGTGCAGGGATCCTCTGTGGTCGTTCCCCTCAGTAACAAGTATACCGTTTTGGATACTGTTGAGAGGGACGACCTACCAGGGGTAAGCCACGGTGAACGGATCTCCAGCACTGAGTCCGTCCCTGTGGCTCAGAAGGGAAGGGGGGAGAGCAGGAGAGCAATAGTTATTGGGGACTCGATAGTTAGAGGGACAGATAGACGGTTCTGTGGCAGTGGTATGTTGCCTCCTGGGTGCCAGGGTCCGTGACGTCTCAGACCGTGTTTTCAGAATCCTTAAGGGGCAGGGGGAACAGTCACAAGTCATGGTACACATCGGTACCAATGACATAAGGAGCAGAAGAGACGGTGATTTAAAACAGGAATTTAGGGAGCTAGGGTGGAAGCTGAGAGCCAGGACAAACCATGTTGTCATCTCCGGTTTGTTGCCGGTGCCAAGTGCTAGTGAGGTGAGGAACAGGGAGAGAGTGCAGATAAACACATGGTTGCAGGGATGGTGTAGGAGGGAGGGTTTGGGTTACTTGGATAATTGGAGCACATTCTGGGGAAGGTGGGACCTGTACAGACAGGACGGTTTGAACCTGTAGTGAGGTACTGAGGAGGATATCAAGGTCGCAGGAGGGTACTGGCAGACAGAAAGGTGGATTGAAATGTGTCTACTTCAATGCAAGGAGCCTCCGGAATAAGGTAGGTGAACTTAGAGCGTGGATTGGTACTTGGGACTACGATGTTGTGGCCATTACAGAGACAAGGGGCGGGATTCTCCGACCCCACGCAGGGTCGGAGAATCAGCGGGCAGCGGCGTTATTTCCGCTCCCGCAGGGTTTTTAAATCTCCCACCGGCCAAAAACCGGCGTTGTGCAAATCACGCCGGCAGCCTCTGAAAACAGCTGGCGCCAGCGGGATTTCATTTTTTTTTTTAGTGTCCACAAATCTCCGGCCCGGATGGGCCGAAGTCCCGCTGACGTGGCCACGGGTCACGTCGGCGAAAATCACAGTTGCTTTAAAACGTCGTCAACCATTGATGATGGTTGACGCCGTTCAGCGTCGGGGGGGGGGGTTGCGGCATCGGGGGGGGGGGGGGTGGGTGGGTTGCGGCATCGGGGGGGGGTGGGTGGGTTGCGGCATAGGGGGGGGTGGGTTGCGGCATCGGGGGGGGTTGCGGCATGGGGGGGGTGTGGGTTGCGGCATCGGGGGGGGTTTGCGGCATCGGGGTGGGTTGCGGCATCGGGGGGGGGTTTGGGGGCAGCGGCGTGCAGAGAGGGGGGGCGACGGATGCCCGGGGCCAACGCACCGTCGCCCCCCCCCTCTGTACGCCGCTGCCCCTACCCCAACCACCCCCCTCTCACCACCCCTACCTCCCTCCAACGCCCCTACCCCCCTCCCCACCACCCCTACCCCCCTCCCCACCACCCCTACCCCCCTCCCCACCACCCCTACCCCCCTCCAACGCTGCCCCCCCATACCCCCTCCAACGCCGCCCCCCCATCTCTCGCAACGCCGCAACCCCCCACCCTCAACGCCGCAACCCCCCCCCCTCAAAGCCGGTACCCATACACCCCCCCCTCTCTCCTCCTCCCCCCCTTCCTTCCTCCTCCCCCCCTTCCTTCCTCCGTTAGTGGGGGGGGGGTGCGGCGTTGGAGTGGGGTAGGGGTGGTGAAGGGGGTAGGGGTGGTGAGGGGAGGGGGTTGGGGTAGGGGCAGAGGCGTGCAGAGGGGGGGCGACGGTGCGTTGGCCCCGGGCATCCGTCGACCCCCTCTCTGCCCCTGCCGCTGCCCCTACCCCAAACCCCCCCCTTCACCACCCCTACCCCCCTCCAACGCCGCACCCCCCCACCCCCCACTAATGAGGAAGGAAGGGGGGGAGGAGGAAGGAAGGGGGGAGGAGGAAGGGGGGAGGAGGAAGGAGGGGGGGGGTGTGGGTACCGGCCATCAGAGGGAGGGGGGGTGTGGGTACCGGCCTTCAGAGGGAGGGGGGGTGTGGGTACCGGCCTTCAGAGGGAGGGGGACGGAGTGTGGGTACCGGCGTTGAGGGGGGGGGACCCGGCGTTGAGAGGGGGGGGTTGCGGCGTTGCGAGAGATGGGGGGGCGGCGTTGGAGGGGCGGCGTTGGAGGGGGGTAGGGGGGGCGGCGTTGGAGGGGGGTAGGGGGGGCGGCATTGGAGGGGGGTAGGGGTGGTGGGGAGGGGGGTAGGGGCGTTGGAGGGAGGTAGGGGTGGTGAGGGGGGGGTGGTTGGGGTAGGGGGTAGCGGCGTACAGAGGGGGGGGCGACGGTGCGTTGGCCCCGGGCATCCGTCGCCCCCAACCCCCCAATGCCGGGTTGCTCTTCTCCCCCCCCCCCCCCCCATGCCGGGTCGCTCTTCTTTCCCCCCCCCCCCCCCATGCCGGGTCGCTCTTCTCCCCTCCCCCCCCATGCCGGGTCGCTCTTCTCCCCCCACCCCACTGGGTCTCTCTCTCTCCCCACCACACAAACGCCGGGACTCGCCACTTCCGCAGCTGGAGAAACTGACGCCTATCGCGTCAGCCCGCTGCTGGCCCTTCCGGGAACGGAGATTGCCAGCTTAAAAGAAGGCCCGGACGCCGGAGTCATGCACACCGCTTTTTCCCGCCGGAACTGGGCGTCACGTCGGTCCGCGGAGATTTTCGCCCATGGTTAGAAAAGGGACAGGAATGGTTGTTGGACGTTCCGGGGTATAGATGTTTCAGTAAGAGTAGGGAAGGTGGTAAAAGAGGTGGAGGAGTAGCATTGTTAATTAAGGATAGTTTAACGGCTGCAGAAAGGCAGTTTGAAGGGGATCTGCCTACTGAGGTAATATGGGCCGAAGTTAGAAGTAGGAAAGGAGCGGTCACATTGTTAGGAGTTTTCTATAGTAATAGTAATAGAGATGTGGAGGAAGAAATTGCAAATATTGATTGGAACCTCTATAGGTCGAACAGTTCGGATGGGGCAGTTTTTGTACATGTGTGCAGGAGGGTTTCCTGACACAATATGTGGATAAGCTGACAAGAGGTGGGGGGGGGGGCACATTGGATTTAGTACTGGGTAATGAACCGGGCCAAGTGTTAGATTTGTTTGTGGGAGAGCACTTTGGAGATAGTGACCACAATTCGGTGTCTTTCACTATTGCAATGGAGAGGGATAGGGCCATACGGCAGGGCAAGGTTTATAATTGGGGGAGGGGTAATTATGATGTGATTAGGCAAGAATTAGGGAGCATAAGATCGGAATAGAAACTGTCAGGGAAAGGCACAAATGAAAAATGGAGCTTGTTCAAGGAACAAATACTGCGTGTCCTTGATAGGTATGTCCCTGTCAGGCAGGGAGGAAATGGCCGTGTGAGGGAACCATGGTTTACAAAAGAGGTTGAACGTCTTGTCAAGAGGAAAAAGGAAGAGTATGTAAGGATGAGAAAACAAGGTTCAATTGGGTCGCTTGAGGGTTGTAAGGTAGCAAGGAATGAGTTATAAAAAGGGTTTAGGAGAGCTAGGAGGGGGCATGAGAAGTCCTTGGTGGGTCGGATCAAGGAAAACCCCAAGGCTTTTTACTCTTATGTGAGAAATAAAAGAATGAACAGGGTGAGTTTAGGGCCGGTCAAGGACAGTAGTGGAAACTTGTGCATGGAGTCAGAAGAAATAGGAGAGGGATTGAATGAATACTTTTCTTCAGTGTTCACCAAGGAGAGGGGCCATGTTTTTGAGGATGAGTGTGTGATACAGGCGGGTAGGCTGGAGGAGGTAGATGTCCTGAGGATGGATGTATTAGCAATTTTGAAAAACCTGAGGGTCAACAAGTCCCCTGGGCCATATGGGATATATCCAAGGATTCTTTGGGAGGCAAGGGATGAGGTTGCAGAGCCTTTGGCTTTGATCTTTGGGTCCTCACTATCCACGGGGATAGTGCCAGAGGACTGGAGAGTGGCGAATGTTGTTCCTCTGTTCAAGAAAGGGAATAGGAATGACCCTGGTAATTATAGGCCAGTTAGTCTTACCTCGGTGGTCGGTAAGTTAATGGATAAGGTCCTGAAGGATAGGATTTATGACCATTTGGAAAGATGCAGCTTAATCCGGGAAAACCAACACGGATTTGTGAAGGGTAAGTCTTGTCTCACAAATTTGATTGAATTCTTTGAGGAGGTAACTAAGTGTGTAGATGAAGGTAGAGTAGTTGATGTTGTATACATGGATTTTTGTAAGGCGTTTGATAAGGTTCCCCATGGTCGGCTCATGAAGAAAGTAAGGATGTGTGGGACAGAGGGAAATTTGGCCAATTGGATAAGTAACTGGCTATCACATAAAAGACAGAGGGTGGTGGTGGATGGAAAATTTTCAGACTGGAGACCAGTTACCAGCGGTGTACCACAGAGATCAGTGCTGGGTCCTCTGCTATTTGTGATTTTTATCAATCACTTGGAGGAGGGGGCTGACGGGTGGGTCAGTAAATTTTCTGATGACACCAAGATTGCTGGAGTAGTGGATGAGGTGGAGGGCTGTTTTAGGCTGCAAAGAGACATTGATAGGATGCAGAGCTGGGCCGAAAAATGGCAGATGGAGTTTAACCCTGATAAGTGCAAGGTAATTCATTTTGGTAGAAAAAATTTGAATGCAGATTACAGGGTCAACGGCAGGGTTCTGAGGAATGTGGAGGAACAGAGAGATCTTGGGGTTCATGTCCACAGATCTCTGAAGGTTGCCACTCAAGTGGATAGAGCCGCGAAGAAGGCCTATAGTGTGTTAGCGTTTATTAACAGGGGGCTTGAGTTTAAGAGCCGCGGGGTTATGCTGCTGTGAGACCACATTTGGAGTATTGTGTGCAGTTCTGTTCACCTCATTATCGGAAGGATGTGGAAGCATTGGAAAGGGTGCAAAGGAGATTTACCAGGATGCTGCCTGGTTTACAGGATAGGTCTTAAGAGGAAAGGTTTAGGAACTTTCAAGTGGTTATTCGATAGGCACATGGAGCACACCAGAATGACAGGGACTGGGATAGCTTGATCTTGGTTTCGGACAATGCTCGGCACAACATCGAGGGCCGAAGGGCCTGTTCTGTGCTGTACTGTTCTATATTCTATATATATTCCATATTCTATACCCTGTCTAATCCTGTTAGAATTTCGTAAATTTCTATAAGATTCCCTCTCACTCTTCTAAACTCCAATGAATATAATCCTAACCCACTCCGTCCCGTCATCGCTGGAAACAGGCTCCTAAATCTTCGTTGCACTCCCCCCATTTCAAGAACATCTTTCCTCAGAAAAGGACACCAAAAACGAACACAATATTCCAGGTGTCGCCATGCCAATGCCCAGTGAGCTTAATGGGGATAGTAGTTGCTGGAGTCCATTATCAAGGATTTCACAGCACTGCATTTGGATCGCAGTGGTATAATCAGACAAAGTCAGCATGGATTTGTGAAAGGGAAATCATGCTTGACAAATCTACGAGAATTCTTTGAAGATTTAACTCGTGGAGTTGAGCAGGTAGAATTTGGACTTCCAGAAGGCTTTAGACAAGGTCTCACACAGCAGATTACTATGTAAAGTTAACGCGCAGGGCACTGCGGGTAGTGCCTTGAGATGGATCGGGAGTTGGTTAGCAGACAGGAAGCAAATGGGTCTTTTTCTGATTAATGGGGTACCTCAGGGATCTATGCTAGGATCCCAACTGTTCACTTTATATATTAATTATTTGGAAGAGGAAACTAAATGTATTATCTCCAAATTTGTAGATGATGCAAACTTGGGTGGGAGGGTGAGCTGTGAGGAGGATGCAGAGATGCTTCAGTGGGATTTGGACAGGCTGAGTGAGTGGGCACATGCATGGCAGATACAGTATAATGTGGATAAATGTGAGGTTATCCAATTCAGTAGCAAAAATAGGAAGGCTGATTATTATTTGAATGGATGCAAGCAAGTAGATACAGCCGACAGTAAAGAAGGCAAATGGTATGTTGGCCTTCATAGCGAGAGGATTGTGAGTATGGGAATAAGGATGCTTGACTGCAATTGTATCGGGCGAAAACATACAGACTGAAAGTAACTTTTACATTAAAATGTAAAGCGGTGGGAGAGGATGGAGTGTAGTATATTGCAGATCTGCGCATGTTTTTATATTGTCTTCTCTGTTGAGAGATTAAATAAAGTTAGTGCAATAATGGCTACATGCTGAGTTAATGTAAATCTTTTCTCACGCAATACACAACAGATAGCTATTATGACAATATGACCTTGAATCAAGTTGCATTTCTGTGTACGTAACAGGCCATAAAAAGTACATAAAAAGTGCTTCAAATAATTAAGAAAGCATCAAGAGAAATTAAGGGCTATGGGAGGGAGACAGGAAAGTGGAGGTGAGAATCAGATTAGCCATGATCCGGTCGAATAATCCAGCTCTTAATTCTTGATCTTGAATTAAATCAAAGCCTGCTGATACCAAATTATAAGAAACTGTACAAAGGACTTTACAAAGACAGACAAATTAACGGATTGGGCAGTGAGGTGGCAGATGTGGGTTAAGAATGAACAGAAATGTGAGGCATGACATTTTGGGAAATAAATTAAAGGAAGTGTAGGCCGAATGGAAGATTCTTGGGGGAAGGAACAAAATCAAATACAGCTCGAGCATCTCTTATTCCAAATGCTTGGGCCGAAGGTGTCTCCGATTCCGGAACTTACGAATTTTGGAATACCTGAATCATCTGTATCACTGACAATGGCTTTTGTCGTAACAGTCTCTCTTTGATTTTATAAACTGACATGATTTCTTGTTCCGTTATGAATGCATGCTGTTCTAGCCCTTCAATAACATAACATCAGCATTTCCTCAGGAAGGACAGATATATAAAAACTAAAGTTTATATTGAAATAACATGGAAATGGGATTAAAGTTGAGAGTATCCATCGAGAAGATATGATGAAGGACTGAGTAGTCAGAGTGCTTTCCCCGTCAGCAAGCTCACAAAGAAACGTACTCACATGCCTTTACCAATGGAACTCTAATACACCGCAGCAAACTCCTCTACCACTTAACCCTCATTTCCCCTCAGGGCCAGAGTGACTTAGCAATGAATACTGGAGCCTTGAGCATGCATCAAACAGAACACGTTTTGAATGCTTTTTGCCTCGATTATTAGCCTTTCCAATGACACAGATGTTACTTTGAAACAGAAAATGAGTTACTAGTGCAGGAGGCGTGAATAATTGGTAGCAAAGTAAATTATCCACCAGGTAGGGTGGCAGAGTTCATTAGCCATATTTTTATTCTAGGATTATAATATCATGTCCACACAGGTTCTGAAGCAGGAAAAAAACCCAGTTGAAAGAATTAGTCAGTTTTATGTACAAGCCAGTCCGTGATGGATTTCAATTTCCTACTGTACTAGGATTTTCCAATTAACTTTCACCAGCTGCCATGAACATGAACTTTTAACCAAAATCTCCAACATGCCTACAACTTTAATAAATAATGACTTAATTATCTGACTGTACATCCTGCTGGGCTACAAAACACATCTTGATTAGAGTGCCATGCTAATTGCTGGTGCTGAGGTAAATAATTCACGAGCAGGCAAATGCATGTTTCTGTCACGCAGTGCTTTAGATTACACAGCCATGTTGATTACAGATCCTAATTGGATAATAGCTCAAATTTCCTGACTAAGCTCAGATTCGCTATTCCACAAGTCGATCCGGAGTTATACCTTAAAGCTTGCCATCGTTCTCTGACTTGCAGCACTCAATGTTTGAAAAAGAAATACCTGCTGCTGGCCATTCAGTGTCTCCTGCTAGAAATACCCTGTTGTTGGCCATTCAGTATCTCCTGCTGCTGGCCATTCAGTGTCTCCTGCTAGAAATACCCTGTTGCTGGCCATTCAGTGTTTCCTGCTAGAAATACCCTGTTGCTGGCCATTCAGTATCTCCTGCTAGAAATACCCTGCTGTTGGCCATTCAGTGTTTCCTGCTAGAAATACCTGCTGTTGGCCATTCAGTGTTCCCTGCTAGAAATACCCTGCTGTTGGCCATTGTGTCTCCTGCTAGAAATACCCTGTTGTTGGCCATTCAGTATCTCCTGCTGCTGGCCATTCAGTGTCTCCTGCTAGAAATACCCTGTTGCTGGCCATTCAGTGTTCCCTGCTAGAAATACCCTGCTGTTGGCCATTGTGTCTCCTGCTAGAAATACCCTGCTGCTGGCCATTCAGTGTCTCATAGAACATAGAACACTACAGCGCAGTACGGGCCCTTCGGCCCTCGATGTTGCGCCGACCTGTGAAACCATCTGAAGCCTATCTGACCTACACTATTCCATTTTCATCCATATGTCTATCCAGTGACCACTTAAATGCCCTTAAAGTTGACGAGTCTACTACTGTTGCAGGCAGGGCGTTCCACACCCCTACTACTCTCTGAGTAAAGAAACTGCCTCTGATATCTGTCCTATATCTATCACCCCTCAATTTAAAGCTATGTCCCCTCGTGTTGGTCATCACCATCCGAGGAAAAAGACTCTCACTGTCCACCCTATCTAACCCTCTGACTATCTTATATGTCTCTATTTAGTCACCTCTCAGCCTTCTCCTCTCTAACGAAAACAACCTCAATTCCCTGAGCCTTTCCTCGTAAGACCTTCCCTCCATACCAGGCAACATCCTAGTAAATCTCCTCTGAACCCTTTCCAAAGCTTCCACATCCTTCCTATAATGTGGTGACCAGAACTGCACGCAGTACTCCAGGTGCGGCCGCACCAGAGTTATGTACAGCTGCAGCATGACCTTGTGGTTCCAAAACTCAATCCCCCTGCTTATAAAGGCTAGCACACCATATGCCTTCTTAACAGCCCTATTAACCTGGGTGGCAACTTTCAGGGATTTATGTACCTGGATGCTGAGATCTCTCTGTTCATCTACACTACCAAGAATCTTGCCATTAGCCCAGTACTCTGCATTCCTGCTACTCCTTCCAAAGTGAACCACCTCACACTTTTCCGCATTAAACTCCATCTGCCACCTCTCAGCCCAGCTCTGCAGCTTATCTATGTCCCTCTGTATCCTATAACATCCTTCAGCACTATCCACAACTCCACCGACCTTCGTGTCATCTGCAAATTTACTAACCCATCCTTCTACACCCTCTTCCAGGTCATTTATAAAAATGACAAACAGCAGTGGCCCAAAAACAGATCCTTGCGGTACACCACTAGTAACTGAACTCCAGGATGAACATTTGCCATCAACCACCACCCTCTGTCTTCTTTCAGCTAGCCAATTACTGATCCAAACCGCTAAATCACCTTCAATTCCATACTTCCTTATTTTCTGCAATAGCCGACCATGGGGAACCTTATCAAACGCCTTACTGAAATCCATATACACCACATCAACAGCTTTACCCTGATCCACCTGTTTGGTCACCTTCTCAAAAAACTCAATAAGGTTTGTGAGGCATGACCTACCCTTCACAAAACCGTGTTGACTATCGCTAATCAACCTGTTCTTTTCAAGATGATTATAAACCCTATCTCTTATAACCTTTTCCAACATTTTACCCACAACCGAAGTAAGGCTCACAGGTCTATAATTACCAGGGTTGTCTCTACTCCCCTTCTTGAACAAGGGGACAACATTTGCTATCCTCCAGCCTTCCGGCACTATTCCTGTCGACAAAGACGACATAAAGATCAAGGACAAAGGCTCTGCAATCTCCTCCCTGGCTTCCCAGAGAATCCTAGGATAAATCCCATCTGGCCCAGGGGACTTATCTATTTTGACATTTTCCAAAATTGCTAACACCTCCTCCTTTTGAACCTCAATTCCATCTAGCCTGGTCGACTGAACCTGAGTGTTCTCCTCGACAACATTGTCTTTCTCCAGTGTAAACACTGACGAAAAATATCCATTTAACGCTTCCCCTATCTCCTCTGATTCCACACACAACTTTCCACTACTATCCTTGATTGGCCCTAATCTTACTCTAGTCTCCTGCTAGAAATACCCTGCTGTTGGCCATTCAGTGTCTCCTGCTAGAAATACCCTGTTGCTGGCCATTCAGTGTCTCCTGCTAGAAATGAAATTTTACGTTGATGACATCTCAATTCGTCATTGAGAGCACCATCCTACAGGAAGTTTCCCAATTAATTTCCTGGGATTTCAGGGTTATCAATGATTATTTTTTAGTTCAGCAGCTCTGTACATTGAAACCATTTGAATCACAAGCCAAAGCCTGTTTGGCTACTGAAATATTCCAAAGGTTTTCCTAATTCACTTGTGCAGGCAGCACATTTTTATCCATCCTCTGTCTGTGCTTTCTGGTGTGAATTGGCAGCTCGACAGACAAAGATTATGACACGAGATTTCATCTAAAATGAAACTCTGGTGTTAACAGATTTTGTTTCATCTGGGAGAATTACCTCCTGTTCCCTCAATCCCATTTCCAATAACTTTCCCTAATGCAAGCTGCTACTGTAAACAATCAGGTGTCATTCATCTCTAAATTCTGGAGTCATCACTGCTCCTTAAAATAAAACAGCCCTGAACCTCATCGTCCTTGAAAACTACTGTCCCATCTTCCACCAATCTTTCCTCCACAAATTTCCCCAACGCATTGCCATTTTTCTCAGAGCTCCATGCTCAAACCCCTCCGATCTGCTCTTCGCCCATGCAACAGTACGGAAACAGCACAAATGACATCCTACGTGACTATGACAAACTTTCCGTCTTTGTTCTTCTCAACCTGTGGTCTTTGACACAGTTGACCACATAACACTTCTCCAACACATCCAATTGTCGTTCAGTGGGGTGGGACTGCTTTCTCATGGTTCCATATCTATCTACGGTAGTATCATTTGCAAAGGCTTTTTTCTCCCTGATCCTGCAATATTACCTCCAACTTCCCTGAAGGAACCATCCTTGGTTCCTTCCTATTTCCTATCCACATGCTGCTCCATGGTCACATAATCCAGAAGCGAAGCACTGGTTTTCACATGAATGCCAATAACACCCAGGGCTGCCTCTCTCGAATCCCTCACTGTTGCTAAACTATCGAATTGCTCAACCAATATCTAGTAATAGATGTGTCATGATGTGCAGACAGGCACTTAATGAGCACAGGCAACAGGACATAACCAATCAGCAGACAGAACACTTGGGAGGTGGTTTCCCACTATAAAAGGCATGAGGCACTCACACTGTCTCTTTCCATTCGGGACATGCACAGAGTGAGGCCAGTGTACATATCACGTAACGCATACAGCACGTGGAGAAGAGCTAGTCTGGTTCAGTCTAGAAGAAACACATCTAGGTTAGCAGAGTGTCGAACTCACAGAGAACTGTGCTAACTGTGACAGGTTCAATAAATCAAGTTGAACTAACGTCAAGGTCTGGAGTCTACTTGAGTTATAGCTGCATCCAGTTGCTGCCCGTGCATGACACGACAAGATGAGCACAAATGTCCTCCAATTATATATTGGGAAGGCTGAAGTAATCAATTTCAGTCCCCGTTTAAAACTCTGTTCCCTATAAATTGACTCCATCCCTCTCCTTGGCAACAATCTCAGATTAAGTTGATCTGTTCGCAATCTTGGTGTGACATTTGACCCCAAGATGAGCATCTGACCTCATATTAATACCATAGCTAAGGCTGCCTATCTCCATCTGTGTAACATCACCCAACTTTGAATCTATGGCAGCTTATCTGCTGCTGAAACTTTCTTCACAACTCTAAACTTAACTATTCCAACACATTTAGCTGCTTGCCAACATTCTACTCTCCATCAACCAAACCCCTGCTGTCCATGCCTTAACTCGCACAAGTCCCTTTCTTGAAACTTCTACAAAGCTGCCCTTTCACCTCCTCCTCCTTTCCCACCAGGACCCCAAACATTCTGTCCATGCAAAGCAGTGATTTACTTGTACTTTCAATTTAGCAAACTGCATTTGCTGTTCATTGTGAGATTGCTTCTACTCTGGGGAGACCAAACACAAATGGGTGAGTGCTTCATGGAACCAGTTCAGTCCACAAGCATGATTCTGAACTATCGATTGCCTATTATTTTATATCTCCAACCACTCCCAGCTGCACACAACAGAAGCTCATGGAACCACATCTTTATACATAAGAACATTCAAACTAGGAGCAGCAGTAAGGCACTTGGTCCTTTGGGTCTGATGGGCCCCGCTTGGTCCTTTGGGTCTGATGGACCCCGCTTGGTCCTTTGGGTCTGATGGGCCCCGCTTGGTCCTTTGGGTCTGATGGACCCCGCTTGGTCCTTTGCGTCTGATGGACCCCGCTTGGTCCTTTGGGTCTGATGGACCACTTGGTCCTTTGGGTCTGATGGACCACTTGGTCCTTTGGGTCTGATGGACCACTTGGTCCTTTGGGTCTGATGGACCCCGCTTGGTCCTTTGGGTCTGATGGGCCCCGCTTGGTCCTTTGGGTCTGATGGACCCCGCTTGGTCCTTTGGGTCTGATGGACCCCGCTTGGTCCTTTGGGTCTGATGGGCCCCGCTTGGTCCTTTGGGTCTGATGGGCCCCGCTTGGTCCTTTGGGTCTGATGGACCCCGCTTGGTCCTTTGGGTCTGATGGACCTCGCTTGGTCCTTTGGGTCTGATTGATGCACCCCGCTTAGTCCTTTGGGTCTGATGGACCCCGCTTGGTCCTTTGGGTCTGATGGACCACTTGGTCCTTTGGGTCTGATGGGCCACTTGGTCCTTTGGGTCTGATGGACCCCGCTTGGTCCTTTGGGTCTGATGGACCACTTGGTCCTTTGGGTCTGATGGACCACTTGGTCCTTTGGGTCTGATGGGCCACTTGGTCCTTTGGGTCTGATGGACCACTTGGTCCTTTGGGTCTGATGGGCCACTTGGTCCTTTGGGTCTGATGGGCCACTTGGCCCTTTGGGTCTGATGGGCCACTTGGTCCTTTGGGTCTAATGGATCCCGCTTGGTCCTTTGGGTCTGATGGGCCCCGCTTGGTCCTTTGGGTCTGATGGACCCCGCTTGGTCCTTTGGGTCTGATGGACCCCGCTTGGTCCTTTGGGTCTGATGGACCCCGCTTGGTCCTTTGGGTCTGATGGACCCCGCTTGGTCCTTTGTGTCTGATGGACCCCGCTTGGTCCTGTGGGTCTGATGGACCACTTGGTCCTTTGGGTCTGATGGACCACTTGGTCCTTTGGGTCTGATGGACCACTTGGTCCTTTGGGTCTGATGGACCCCGCTTGGTCCTTTGGGTCTGATGGACCCCGCTTGGTCCTTTGGGTCTGATGGGCCACTTGGTCCTTTGGGTCTGATGGACCCCACTTGGTCCTTTGGGTCTGCTCTGCCATTCAATAAGATCATGGCTGATCTTTAAAACAGGCACACAACAAATTTCCAGATTCAAAACAGAGTACAATCTCAGATCAGAACCACCAATCCCATTTGTTTCAGACAGGGGCTACAGTTAACGATTCAGCTATTGCCATTTACCCGTCCACTAGACCCATCTTTGTGCCTTTACTTGTCCAATTGCTATCATCTCTTATTTACTCTAATGCTGTCGACCCCAACATGGGCCTTCCCTTTTGTCCTTCCCGACTCTCTCTGCCTCTGTACTTTAAGACTTGTTACATAAACCTCGTTTCTGTTAAAGGTCATCAAATTTGCTTCTCTTTCCACAAATAATGCCTGACCCACTGAGTATTTGCAACATTTCCCAGTTTTATATTGGATTTCCAGCATCTGCAGATTTTGTAATACTTAGACTTATTTGCATGCATCAATATGCAGTCTTCCCAAAATAACTCTCCATTTCACATTAATTTAACAGTTACCTGCCGGATTTAAACGGCCACCCAGATCAATGTACTTATTTTCAGCACAGTACCACCTCAGGGTTGTGTCAGGATGCTCAAGGTTTTAATTTAGAGGAACTCTCGTTGTTGGCAGATGGCAACATCTGACAAAATGAACCAATTTCTCTTTCAGATGCGAGTTCAACTGTCTCCAACTCTACAGTCAGGTTTTCTTTTCCTATTCAATGTTTATGTTTAATTGCACGATAACAGAAAAACTGGTCCTGCTTTCATTCCTGGAAAAGAAGTTGTACAAGATGGACAAAGTGGTAAGTGCTGAATTGCTGAACATTTTTAATATTACTCCCAAGCCTGGTCACCCACTTGTAAAACTGAAAGCAAAGTTAATCCCCTTTTCTAGAATATTTGTAGAAAATCTCTGGCTGGTGAAAGCACATCAGATGGAAAAAAACTCTCAACTTTAATCAATGTGCCGGCTCTTCAAAGCCCCTTTTGCAGGTCAATTTGATGGAAAGTGTTAACTTCAAAGCTGCTATTCAATTTTTTTCCCTGAATTTAGTTACCATAATCAAGAAGCACAATGGGAAAACAAGATTTATCATCACCAAGGAAATTGAGATTGATTTCTTTAAAGGAGTGGAATCAATCTTTCTGGGTCACCTGCTGAAGAATCAACTATCTCGACAGTCTCGAAGATTTTTATCTACCAGTATCACTTCTATTCTTGAGAATGTTTATTACATCATTGCTGTCAACCGGAACAGAGTGTTCTTTTCACACGATGGCAAGAAACTCCAGCACAACGGAGGTCAATTGGGGCCAACTGAAAAATCGTCCAGTGATTGGATTGCCAGCTGGGTTAGGAGAAGGTTTTTTTAAAAACGAGTGAGGAGAGAGAAGTGGAGAGATGGGCCATGGTTGTTGGAAGCCGATCTACACCTCCTGAGGACATTATCACAGGATCTTCGTACTGTGGGCCTTGGCTGCTTCACCAGAAGGCCACAGCATTATTTGCTGATTAATCTATTGTTCACCTCAAATTACAAATCATCCAAGAGTGAAGTACCGTCGAGGGACTTGGGCAACGTTTCGGCTTCAGCTGACAAGTGGCAGCTACCCTCCATGTCACACAATACTGGGCAATTACCACTTTGAGAAAAATAAAATCCGCTCTCTCCCCATTCTTTAATGACCCCATCCCTCAGACATGGCCAAACAGTTGTGGGGCAGCTCTGTGCAAAAGCCACAGCACCACCAAATTCTGTTGGACTTAACTTCATAATCCAAAAGATCAGAGGTGGGATTCTCCCCTACCCCCCAGCGGGGTGGGCTGTACCGGTGCCGAGGAGGGGCTAGGCTGGCGCCGGCGGGTTTGGCGCCACGCCGATGTCGAAGGGCCTCCGCCAGCTGGCACGAGTTGGCGCATGCGCGGGAGTGCCAGCGTGTACTGGCATCATCCCAGCGCATGCGCATGGGGATTCTTCTCTGCGCCGGCCATGGCGGACCATTACAGTGGCTGGCACGGAGGGAAAGAGTGCCCCACGGCAGAGGCCACCCACGGATCGGTGGGCCCCGATCGCGGGCCAGGCCACCGTGCCCCCCCCCCTCCCCCCCCGGGGCCAGATCCCCCCACGCCCCCCGACCGGCGCAACACGATTCCCGCCCCGCCGGAGAATCCAGCAGCCGGCGTCGGGTTGGGGTTCACACCCCCCCCGGCGATTCTCCAGCCCAGCCGGGGGTCGGAGAATCCCACCCCATTTATCAAGATACTGATTTTAGACTCAAAGCATGCTTTCTCTTCAAACGGGAAACTGGGCTGGAATTGGAGGCTAGGTGCTCAGTTCAACATCCAGCCAAAACTTACTTCTGGCATCATTCACAAAGACTGGGCATCTGGGCAAAGGAACCTGAAATCTCATCTCACCAAGAATTGATGCATTACAAGGGGAGATACTTTACAAAAAAGGCACAAGACGTGTAGAGTGAAAAATGAATCTATTGTTGAGCAGGACGGGAGGAGTGCACACATTATCCAGCCCCGCTACTCTGCAGGTCCGACCATTAACTACTCCGCAAAATGGCCAAGTGTTTACCTTCTCTCAAGTTCCCCAAAATAGAAATCTTTAGCAGCTTTCTTTCAATTAACTCAGAATGATTGTTTATCATAAAAAAAACTTATTTTAACCGGTTGCAAGATTTTGTTTATTAATTCATGGGAATGTGGGAATCGATGGCTGGGCCAGCATTTATTACCCAATTGTACTTAAACTGAGTGTCTCACTCGGCCTTTTCACAGGGCACTTCAGATTCAACCACATTGCTGTGGGTCTGGAGTCACATGTAGGCCAGACCGGGTAAGGACGGCAGATTTCCTTCCCGAAAGGACATTAGTGAACCAGAGGAGCTCAGTATTAATCAACACAGTTGTAGTTGGGAAGAAAAACTAAGGCAGGATTTTCCGATTACAGTCCACCTCGAAGCCGCTGCTGCTGAGAGCGGAGAATTTAATCTTCCAGCCGGACTGGAGAACCCCGCCGGCCCGACCGGGCGGAGAACCCAGCCGGCCCGACCGGGCGGAGAACCCCGCCGGCCCGACCGGGCGGAGAACCCCGCCGGCCCGACCGGGCGGAGAACCCAGCCGGCCCGACCGGGCGGAGAACCCAGCCGGCCCGACCGGGCGGAGAACCCAGCCTGCCCGACCGGGCGGAGAACCCAGCCGGCCCGACCGGGCGGAGAACCCAGCCTGCCCGACCGGGCGGAGAACCCAGCCGGCCCGACCGGGCGGAGAACCCAGCCGGCCCGTCCGGGCGGAGAACCCAGCCGGCCCGACCGGGCGGAGAACCCAGCCGGCCCGACCAGGCGGAGAACCCCGCCGGCCCGACCGGGCGGAGAACCCCGCCGGCACGACCGGGCGGAGAACCCCGCCGGCACGACCGGGCGGAGGACCCTGCCGGCCCGACCGGGCGGAGAACCCAGCTGGCCCGACCGGGCGGAGAACCCCGCCGGCATGACCGGGCAGAGAACCCCGGCGGCGCAACGGGCCAGAGTATCCCGCCGGCGTGAATGGGTATAGAACCCGGCCTGTATTTCTCCCTGAATATTTACCCCAGCACAGCTCCGTCTGCACATTCTCCCCGGGTCTGCGTGGGTTTCCTCCGGGTGCTCCGGTTTTCTCCCACAGTCCAAAAGGCGTGCTCGTTCGATGAATTTGGACATTCTGAATTATCCCTCTGTGTACCCGAACAGGTGCCAGAATGTGGCGACTGGGGGATTTTCACAGTAACTTCATTGCAGTGTTAATGTAAGCCTACAATAATAAAGATGTATTATTATGTTCTGGATGTTGACTCCAAGACACGTGGCTGTCCGGGGCAGGGGGGGGGGTCGTCCGTTTAGGGTCAGGACGGAGGAGCAGCTGAGCTGAGCTCTGGATGCCCCTCTGCCATCTGGCTCTGCCAGCTCTTCATCTCCACATTGGTGACTGACCTGACCTCGGCCACCGTGCAACCTTCAGGGCTTATTCCTCGTAAGGGGTGAGGATTCGCCTGGGCCCTCTATAATGGGCCAGCTTCTCCTGCGAGACACAGAGGGGCATCGTCAGCCGAATGCTTCATGTACCGGGGGGGCATTGTTCAGGCCTGGACAACATTGCTGTAATGGGTGGGGTGGGACGCGGCATGGTGGAGAGTCGTTTGGGGGGAGGTTGTGTGACAGGCAGGACCGGGGGCCAACATCATCCGGCCTAGTGGAGGATGTTTAGGTTTTTGCGGCACTGTGTGGTGGTCCTCCTCGTGACACTGCCCGCGCTGACGACCGCTGCCACTTCCTCCCAGGTGGCACTGACTGGCCGAGCTCCTCAGGGAGCGTGATAGAGAGAGAAAGATGAGTGGTCTAGTGCCAATTCCAATGTGTGTACATTTGCATGGTCTTCAATGTTTTTTTAGTTGCCATTTTATTCCAGCTCGGCATGGACACTGCTGTACACTCATGGTGCAGTATTTCAACTTGTAGAAATGTCCAAAGGAACCAAACATTCACTTTAACATGGGTTCCTACAGAACACCATGGTTCACCTAAAGTTGTTTCACTTAAACTATCAGTTTTCAGGAATGCAACAATAACCTTCAGGGCTTACTGTGCAGTGATCTTTCACTGACTGGGCTCCAACTATAAGCAGAAGGTGGTTGATGCAGGGAGCAGCTGAAGTCCCAGAACCATTGGCATGGACCATCTTTTGTCATTAGTTGGAGCCCGTGACTTCAGTCAGGAGCCGCTGAAGACAGACCCTGAGGACCGAGGCAAGAACAAAGGGTGGAACACGAGTCGCCAGGAGGGCGACTGATAACAAGGGTGGAAGCACTGCAGGAAAAGTGATGTCAGGAGACGGGGCACAGAAGAGGAAGACTGCGGCAAACAGAGTTACTGAAATAGACAAGGGACGGGATTCTCCCATCGGGCGGCTAAGTGCCGACGTCGGCGTAAAAACGGGAGTGTTTTACTCGGTGTCGGTGTCCATTCCAGGGCCCCATTCTGCGGCCCACAGGGGGCTAGCACAGCGCTGGAGCGGCCCACGGCCTGCAAAGGGCTACAGGAGCCGGTGCAGTGGAAAGGAGCCCGGGGAACAGAGAGGCCTGCCCGCCGATTGGTGGGCCCCGATCGCGGGCCAGGCCACTATGGAGGCCCCCCCCCCCGGTGTCGGTCGCCGCCCAACCCCCCCCCCCAAACAGACCATTCAATGCTGAGGTCCCGCCGGCTCAGAGGATGTTAGAACGCCGCCGGTGGGACTCAACTTTTGTTGACAGCTGCTCGGCCTCTGGGCCGGAGAATCAGCACACCGGCCCGTGCCGGAGAGTTGCCGCATACCCCGCCCGTGCTGCACCGACCACGCCGGCCCCAGTGGCACCGATTCTCCGCTCTGCGGAGAATTGCATCCCGGCATCGGGGCAGCGTTGCACGATTCATGCGGCCCGCCGGCGATTCTCCGACCCGGCAGGGGGTTCAGAGAATCCCGCCCAATGAAGTTGAAAGTGATGAATTCAGAGGGCTACTGAGATAGGGTGGGGATTAGACTAACTAGGTGCAGACATGATGGGCCGAATGGCCTCCTTTAGTGCTGTAAAATACAATTCAAATATATCCATTTAGAGATGCTAAAGTAAAACAATTGTTAAACTAAAATAATGTTGAAGTAAAACAATGTTTCAGAGATGCAGAGAAGAAAATTTAAGCAAAAACACTAAAACATTAATTGCAGAATACATGAAACTATTATCTTCAGGCCAACTTGATGTCAAAATAATTATTTTTTTCATGAACATGAGTAAAAAAATCACTAAAAACTAACAGATACAAGGACCAGGTGGGAGATTGATCAGTTTCTAAAATGTTAAATTTAGTCCCGGAATAATTTTAGATGGTAATTCCAGGTGATGTTTGGAGCAGTGCAATGCTATATCCGTAAAAAAAGGAATAGTTGGACAGTGATAGCTGACAGCGCCCCCCCCCCCCCCCCCCCCCCCCCCGCCAACCCGGCGATTCTCCAGCCCGCGATGGGCCGACTGGCCGCCCATTTTAGGCCGGTCCCGCTGGCGTAAATTACAACAGGTACTTACCGGCGGGACCTGGCTGCGCGGGTGGCCTCCGGGGTCCTAGGAGGGGGTTGGGGGGGGGGGGGGCGCGCGGGGGGATCTGGCCCCGGGACGTGCCCCCACAGTGGCCTGGCCCGCAAACGGGGCCCACCGATCCGCAGGCGGGCCTGTGCCGAGGGGGCACTCTATTCCTCTGCGTCGGCCATCGTGAAAGTCCACAGCATGCGCTGGGATGATGCCAGCATATGCTGACGCTCTTGCACATGCGCCAACTCGCGCCGGACGGCGGAGGCCATTTGGCGCCGGTTGGCGTGGCGGCAAGCCGCTTCCGTGTCGGCCGGCGCGGCGCAAACCACACCGGCGCCAGCCGAGCCCCTTTGGGGCGGCCCGACACCGGAGTGCTTCACGCCACTGCTTCGCCCCGGAGTTGCCTGCCGATTCCCACAGAATGTGCCAAATAGTCATGCAAGGCAGATTAACAATGAAAAAGGCAGTTTTATCAGAGTGTGTCCTACTCTTCTTTACCCAGAGAGTAGTGGGGGCATGGAATGCACTGTCTGTGGAAGTAGTTGAGTCGGAAACGTTAGGGACCTTCAAGCGGCTATTGGATAGGTACATGGATTAGGGTAGAATGATGGAGTGTAGGTTAACTTCTTAAGGGCAGCACAGTAGCATTGTGGATAGTACAATTGCTTCACAGCTCCAGGGTCCCAAGTTCGATTTGTGTGGAATTTGCACGTCCTCCCCACGTGTGCGTGGGTTTCCTCCGGGTACTCCGGTTTCCTCCCACAGTCCAAAGATGTGCAGGTTGGCTGGATTGGTCATGATAAATTGCCCCTTAGTGTCCAAAATTCTATGATAAACCTAGGACAAAAGTTCGGCACAACATCGTGGGCCGAAGGGCCTGTTCTGTGCTGTATTTCTCTATCTATCTATCTATCTATCTATCTATCTATCTATCTAATCCTGCCCATTGTGTAGCATTGTGGATAGAACAATTGCTTCACAGCTCCAGGGTCCCAGGTTCGATTCCGGCTTGGGTCACTGTCTGTGCGGAGTCTGCACACCCTCCCCGTGTGTGCGTGGGTTTCCTCCGGGTGCTCCGGTTTCCTCCCACAGTCCAAAGATGTGCAAGTTAGGTCGATTGACCATACTAAATTGCCCCTAGTGTCCAAAATTGCCCTAGTGTTGGGTGGGGTTACTGGGTTATGGGGATAGGGTGGAGGTGTTGACCTTGGGTAGGATGCTCTTTCCAAGAGCCGGTGCAGACTCGATGGGCTGAATGGCCTCCTTCTGCATTGTAAATTCTATGATAATTATATCTACATTTATTTTTACTTTATTAGAGTTTTATAAAATGATTTTACACAAGGACACACTCTGATAAAACTGCCTTTTTCATTGTTAATCTGCCTTGCATGACTAGTTGGCACAGATACTCTGAACATGGTCATGTAGCGGATGGAGAAACAACATTATGTCAAAATACCTTTGTATGTGTACAATTCAACATCAGCTGGAGATTCTAATTCACAGTAAGCTTTTCAAAAGATTGTTACAAATAGTCAAAACCATTTTGGATTATCCCCAGATACCCTACCAATAAAATTATAATTCAATTTCATTACCACACTAATGCAAAATAGCATTAAAGATTATGTAAAATTGGCATAATCCTCAAAATTGGTAGTACTTTCTGCCAACAAATTATCCTGGTTCCTGTCCAAAGACCCACTCATCCCATTTTCAATACTGGAAAATCTTTTGTGTAAAGGTTAATTCACTTTTTTCCATATTATTGATTAATGGAAGGTTTGTGCAATTTCTTACCATCCATTTGTTTATTGCAGAGGTGGAGGCAGAAGCAAACAGAGGTTTCTCAGATGGTCAAGAGGGTGAATGGCCAAGTCCTATTCTCAATCTTTCAACGATTCAGAGGTTCAGAACAAAAGATGGGAGAACATGTTCATGATGGTCTTTGTCTTTTCAGAAGTTCACACCTGCCTAGAATGAACTTCAAAGTCTACAAAGACTTTGAGCGTGGCATTGCGGTCAAATCCCTACCTTCATAAATGTAAGACTTAAATAATTCAACCAATATTAGTAATGCAACTCTCAGGGTGTTTGAAAAACTAGACAATATACCATATGAAGTGATGATTTCAGTTGGATCTGTAAAGCATCACAACGCTCGGGTACTTTTGGGCTGAGGGAGAAATTATTGGGAGATGTACCTCTTGGTATATTGTCTATACAATGTGTGGACTGGGTACATTTCCAGGAAATAGTGAAAACTTAATAGAATCGGATCAGGAAACAAGTTTGACATTAGAAATATCTTCACCGTTTTATTTTTATGTATTCTTCTTTAATGATCTAAGTAAATTGTTGTGATCAATTTCTAACACAGAGGAGCCTGCTGAACGCTTGAGCATTGCCCAGTAATAGCACCATCCATTGCATCAAAACAAAGCGAAACAAAGCAGCACGGTAGCATAGTTGTTAGCACAATTGCTTCACAGCTCCAGGGTCCCAGGTTCGATTCCCGGCTTGGGTCACTGTCTGTGCGGAGTCTGCATGTTCTCCACGTGTCTGCGTGGTTTTCCTCCGGGTGCTCCGGTTTCCTCCCACAGTCCAAGGATGTGCAGGTTAGGTGGATTGGCCATGATAAATTTCCCTTAGTGTCCAAAATTGCCCTTAGTGTTGGGTGGGGTTACTGGGTTATGGGGATAGGCTGGGGGTGTGGACTTGGGTAGGGTGCTCTTTCCAAGAGCTGGTGCACACTTGATGGGCCGAATGGCCTCCCTCTGCACTGTAAATTCTATGAAAGCCTATTCTCAGGAAAAAAGCCTCCCATTTGTAACGTCAAGATTGTAGCAGTTCCAGCTCCTAATAGCACAAACTATTATCTCTGTTAAATCTGACATTTCCATTTATTTAAAGGAGTAATGAATCTTCCTGACAGGAACTACATAGACTAAAATACTCAAGACATGTTTTATGTGGTGCTTGCCATGTGAGATGAAAAAAAGTTCATCACTTTCATTCATTATTTAACTCCCATTTAAAAAGTAAATCCCCAAAGTGACTTTTCCCCTCCACTATGCAGTATATTGTTGCTATGGGTGCCTCATGTTGAAGGAAATTAGTTCACAGCATCTCCATTTAAAAGGTCCTCATCAATGATTCATATGGATTCATATTGCTGGTTAAAGAGGAAATTAACAATAGTGCGGAAGGAAATTAGCTCTGACAATGTGGAATCTGTATGGGTCGAGCTGAGAAACACCAAGGGACAAAAAACGTCAGTGGATGTCGGATATAGACCCCCCCCCCAAACTGCAGTGATGATGTTGGGAATGGCATTAAACGGCTAATTAGAGACGCATGCGATAAAGGAACATCTGTAATTATGGGTGATTTTCATCTGCATATAGATTGGGCAAATCAAATTAGCCACAGGAACTACATAGACTAAAATGCTCAAGATATGTTTTATGTGGTGCGTGCCATGTGAGATGAAAAGAAGGAATTCCTGGAGTGCAGATGGGATGGTTTTCTGGACCAATACGTTGAGGAACCAACTAGAGAACAGACCATCCTAGACTGGGTACTGTGTAATATGAATGGAATCATTGGCAATCCATTACTGGGGCTGGTTTCGCACAGGGCTAAAGAGCTGGCTTTTAAAGCAGACCAAGGCAGGCCAGCAGCATGGTTCAATTCCCATTCCAGCCTCCCCGAACAGGCGCCGGAATGTGGCGACTAGGGGCTTTTCACAGTAACTTCATTGAAGCCTACTCGTGACAATAAGCGCTTTTCATTCATTTTTCAATTTCAATCTAGCTGTACGAGACCTCTTGGGGGATGAGCGACCATAATATGATAGAATATTTCATCAAGGTGGAGAGTGAAGTTGATTCTGAGACTGGGGTCCTGAATCTTAATAAAGGAAACTACAATGATATGAGGAGTGAGTTGGCTTTGATCAATTGGCGAACATTACATAATAAAGGGATGACAGTGGATCGACAATGGCAAACATTCAAGGAGCACATGGGTGAACTGCAACAATTGTTTATTCCTGTCTGGCACAAAAATAAAACAGTAAAGGTGGCCAATCCACGGCTTACAAGGGAAATTAGAGATAGCATTCAATCCAAGGAAGAGGCATACAAATTTGGTCAAGGTTCCAGTTTAGAATTTAGCAAAGAAGGGCCAAGGGATTGATTACGAAGGGGAAAATAGAGTACGAGTGTAAGTTTGCTGGGAACATAAAAAACTAACTGCAAAGGCTTTTCTAGGTGTGTGAAGAGAAAAGGATTGGTGAAGACAAATGTAGGTCCCTTACAGTCAGAAACAGAGGAATGTATAATAGGGACAAAGACATGGCTGTGCAACTAAACACATACTTTACTTCTGTCTTCACAAATCAGATACCAGAAATGCTGATGAACACAGGGTTTAGTGAGAAGGAGGAACTGAGGGAGATATGAGTAGATAACCGTGGGGAAATTGATGGGATTGAAGGCTGACAAATCCCCAGGGCCTGATAATCTATATCCCAGAGTAGTTAAGGAAGTGGCTCTAGAAATAGTGGATGCATTGGTGGTCATCTTCCAGGATTCTATAGACTCTGGAACAGTTCCTGTAGATTGGACAGTGGCTAATGTAACCCAATTATTTAGAAAAGGAAGTAGAGAGAAAACAGGGAATTATAGATCAGCAAGCCTGACATTGGTACAGTAGTCCCCCTTTATAACGTGGGTGTTGGGGTCCAAGACAGCCACCCGCGTTGCAACCGAGCCGCGGATATCCACGATGGGGGTTTTAAATTTATTTAAAAATCTATGCTAGCGCTTCCCATTGAGAGTCTACGGGGGGCGGGGGGAGAGGTCAGACCCCCGTAGACTCACAATGGGAAGCGCTAGCATAGATTTTTAAATAAATTT
Source organism: Scyliorhinus canicula (assembly GCF_902713615.1). Lineage (NCBI taxonomy): Eukaryota > Metazoa > Chordata > Chondrichthyes > Carcharhiniformes > Scyliorhinidae > Scyliorhinus > Scyliorhinus canicula. The sequence goes on along the minus strand of NC_052154.1, from coordinate 198,066,901 downwards.
AAAACCCCCTTCGTGGATCTAATTAAAACAGTGTCAATTTCAGCGGCCGGCTCACTTTGATCCGGAGAGGGAAGCTGCTCTCTCACTGAAACAATCAGCCGGCCGCTGAAATTGACACTGCCCACTGCTCTCTCTCTCCAATCCAACTTTTAAGTTTTAATGTTTCTGATTGGAGGGAGAGAGCAGCCGGCAGTGTCAATTTCAGCGGGAGAGCAGCTTCCCTCTCCGGATCAAAGTGAGCCGGCCGCTGAAATTGACACTGCCGGCTGATTGGAGGGAAAGAGCAGAGAACACAGGAGGAGGTCATACGGGCCTCTGCAAGACCAGCATGGTCTCACATCGCCCCTCCCCTCTGTAGCTGGGGTTCAGGCTGTGGCTGCTGGGGTACAGGCCGTGGCTGCTCGGGTACAGGCCGTGGCTGCTGGGGTACTGATTGGAGGGAGAGAGCAGCCGGCAGTGTCAATTTCAGCGGCCGGCTCACTTTGATCCGGAGAGGGAAGCTGCTCTCTCACTGAAACAATCAGCCGGCCGCTGAAATTGACACTGCCGGCTGCTCTCTCCCTCCAATCAGAAACATTAAAACTTAAAAGTTGGATTGGAGGGAGAGAGCAGCGGGCAGTGTCAATTTCAGCGGCCGGCTGATTGTTTCAGTGAGAGAGCAGCTTCCCTCTCCGGATCAAAGTGAGCCGGCCGCTGAAATTGACACAACTGACAGTTGGGGTCCATAAGCCCCCCCGCGGTATATCGCGAACCGCGGTATTGCGGAGCGCGGTATAACGGGGGACTACTGTAGTGGGGTCGGGAGAAAAATTGTGAAAAAGGAGAATAAAAATATTTATATAAAAAGATTTTATAACGGAGCATAGAGAAAACAGTGGCAGGATCGGACAGTCAGCATGGATTTATAAAGGGGAAATCATGCCTGACAAATCTATTGGAATACTTGGAGGATGTACCTAGTATTGACGAGGGGGAGCCAATGAATGTGGCATATTTTGACTTTCATAAGGCTTTTGACAAGTCTCACAAATGAGATTAGCGTGTAGAAGGGCTTCAGGTATTTGGATAATTGGAGCGCATTCTGGGGAAGGTGGTACCTGTACAAGCAGGACGGGTTGCATCTGAACCAGAGGGGCACCAATATCCTGGGAGGGAGGTTTTCTAGTACTCTTCGGGAGAGTTTAAACTAATTTGGCAGGGGAATGAGAACCAGATTTGTAGTCCAGCAACTAAGGTAGCCGATATTCAGGATGCCAAAGCGTGTAGTGAGGCAGTGGGAAAGGTAACACTGACAAAGGAGAGTACTTGCAGGCACCCTCCTCAGTATCCTCTCCAAAGTCTCCACATCCATCTTCACCGCGCCAGTGTCCCAGGTTCGATTCCCTGCTGGGTCACTGTCTGTGTGGAGTCTGCATGTTCTCCCCGTGTCTGCGTGGGTTTCCTCCAGGTGCTCCAGTTTCCCCCCACCAGTCCTGAAAGACGTGCTTGTTAGCTGAATTGGACATTTGGAATTCTCCCTCTGTGTCCCCGAACAGGAGCCGGAATGTGATGACTGGGGGATTTTCATTGCAGTGTGATTGTAAACCTACTTTTGACACTAATAAAGATTATTATTAATTATATAAAACACTGGTCAGGCCACAGCTGGAGTACTGTGTGCAGTTCTGGTCACCACGTTAAGGAAAGAAATAATTGCTCTGGGGAGAGAGCAGAGGAGGTTTACAAGAATGTTGCCAGGGCTGGAATAATGTAGCTACCAGGAGAGATTGGAGAGGTTGGGGTTATGTTCTTTGGAACAAATAAGGCTGAGGGGTGACTTCATTGGGTGCATAAAACTATGAGGGGAAGAGACAGAGTGGACAGGATAAAATTGTTTCCCTTGGTGGAGAATTCTGAAACCAGGGGATAGAGATTCAAGATAAGGGGCAAAAGGTGTCGAGGGGACATGAAGGACATTTGTACGCAGAGACCCTAAACTCTTTTAAAAAATACCTAGATCTGCACCTTAAGTGCTGTAAGGTACAGGGCTATGGAGCAGGTGCAGGAAAGTCTGATTAGAAAGGGTACCTGGGTGCCCGCGGGCTGGCACGGACAAGACTGGCCAAATGGCTCCTTCTATAACTTTTCTATGGTCATCGATCAGTCAGTTTGCTACCTCCCAGTGCTGAAGATACTCAGGACTTAGCTAATTATGGATCATTCATTTGAAAGGATCTACTGCAGAGCAGCTGAGCATGCCAAATGTTGTGTTATCCATCCTGGCCAACTGTGACACCGAGTGCCATTGTTTTGTTCGGCAGCAAAGAGCAACACATCATTTTAAAAGAGACACAGTACTGGAACCCACCTTCTTTGTAAAAGTGGCTTCGCATTTTTATATGGTATTTGTGTAACAATTTTAATGTAAGAAAATGGCTGAAGGCAAACTCGAGAAGCACTGAAAACAAAATGATACCGAGCCGCAGGAGACCTTGGGTCAGATGGCCAGAAGGTTGGTTAGAGGGGTAGAATGTCTTAAAGGAGGAATGTGAGGTAGAGGGTGGAGAGGTCCTGTGTGTAATACACGCGTTT